>NW_027497787.1:0-154663 GCF_021521415.1 Bidens hawaiensis | reverse complement strand
TTTCCTTGCTAATGAACATTTAGTCAATAACGATGATTGTCTATTGAACGTTTAGTCACACTTAACAAAGTGAACAATTAGCATATGTTACTTCTAGTCACAAATTGTATACATATAACATCACCATAATATATATTTTGTAACACAAAAGTAATTGGAGATGTGACTATAAAGTACTTACAATTCACTAACTTTATAAATACAATTTATAATTTCTGTTTTTTTATTGAAAGTGACTAGAAATATAAAAATATCTTTTCATAAATATACAATATATTTAATTTAAAAAATATATAAAAAATTAAAAATATATATATCCTCAACAAAATCGTTTTTTGAAAGCGACATGAGCTTCTCTATTGGTCATATAACCGGGTGAACTTCAAATTATTCGTTGCGTAGAATATTGAAAAGTTTTTTCATCATCTTCACTTTTATTAAAAAACATATAATTTTTTATAAACTTTGTTTTAGTTATAATTTATAGTGGCGTGTTCACAAAAATAAACTGAACAAGACTGTGTTTTTAGATTTTTTTTAAAACTTAATTATTAAAAGTTATTATAAAAAATCAATGTTATAGTTTAAACTAATTTATGTGTAAAGAAAAGGAAAAACAAATTAAATAGAAGTCAAATAAAAATACTGACATGTTGCAGTGAGTGGGTTTGAAAATAATTTTGTTGTGGTGAACCGGTTTGAATCTGGTTTGCTAATGGTTAGTATACTAGTTACACCTGAAATAGTCTTATACTAGTGAAGGATAGATCCATGGGTAATTCGATAGATCCAAATTTTTAAGTTAATACGATCGAGGTCTACTATATCTTTAGTTAGGCTAAATCAAGTTTAGGATTGTGACGGTTATTTAGTTTGTACTCTGATTGTTATAATCAGTATATAGCTGTTAATGTTGATTTCTGAAACAATCGTGACGGTAATTCAGTTTGTACTCTGATTGTTATAATCAATATACAGAATGTTAAGAGTGAATGTGTTGGGACTACTTAATGTTAAAATTCCGCTATACCATACTTAACACTTCACTAACATTTCCTTAGTAATGAACATTTAGTCACACCTAACAAAGTGAACAATTAACATATATTACTTCTAGTCACATATTGTATGCATTTACCATTACCATAATATATAATTTGTCACACATCTATATTCGAGATGTGACCAAAAAGTAATTATACATCAATAAAGATGACTGTCTATTGAACATTTAGTCACCCCTAACAAAGTGAACAATTAACATATGTTATTTTTAGTCACAAATTGTGTGCATTTACCATCACCATAATATATATTTTATCACACATCCGAATTGGAGATATGACCAAAAAGTAATTATACATCAACAACGTTGCCTTAGTATTAAAAATTTTAGTCACACCTACTAAATTGAACTGTGACTATAAACTACTTAGACTTCACTAACGTTTTCTTAGTATTAACCGTTAGTCACACCTAATAAAATGAACAATCACCAAATTGCAATTCTAGTCACATGTTTTTTTCCATTAACAAGTTACCATAATATATAATTTGTCACACATCCATATTCGAGATGTTACCAAAAAGTAATTATACATGATCAATAACGATGATTGTCTATTGAACATTTAGTCACACCTAACAAACTGAACAATTAACATATGTTACTTCTAGTCACAAATTGTATGCATTTACCATCACCATAATATATATTTTATCACATATCCAAATTGGAGATGTGACAAATAAATACTTATACATCATAACGTTGCCTTATTATTAAAAATTTTAGTCACGCCTAGTAAAATGAGCTGTGACTATAAACTACTTAGACTTCATTAACGTTTTCTTAGTATTAACCGTTAATCACACCTAATAAAGTGAACAATCACCAAATTGCAATTCTAGCCACATGTTTTTTTCCATTAACCATGACCATAATATATAATTTGTCACACATTCATATTCGAGCTGTGATCATAAACTTCTTAACATCAATAACTATTTCGTTAGTTTAAATTTTTAGTGACACATAATAAAATGGAAGTTGACCATTTGTTACTTCTAGTCACATGTTTGTTACATTTGTCATTACTATTAGTTATCGTTAGTGACACATTTTAATTTTCACTGCCACCATAAACTTTAACATATGGTAACACAATTAATTAGTGTGACTAATAAACATAAACTTAACGTCACACAAACAAATGTTTACTGTCATTATAAATTACATTTACTCACAGTTACGTTGTCACTGAATGTGCACCATTATAAAGTGACACAAACAATTGTCGTATGTGACCATATTTTTATCTATGGAATCACAAAAAAAAAGTTACATTTGTGACAAACAAAAAACGTGACCAAATAGTGACATTTGGTCACATTACGATTAAACGTCACTAATATTTTGTGACATACGCTATGTTTAGTGTGACTAAAGAGGTGATTCTCTATGCAATAGTCACAGAAGCCCGCTGAAATCGTCACCAAAACATTCCAGGAATTTTCAAGCATACATACGGTGACACTTTTTTTTGAAAGTGTCGCATCGACCTGACGAGGTGTATGTCACTAAAAGTCGATTTTGTACAAGTGTCGTGAACGATCAATCTCATTTAAACTGATTAAATACATTATTAAAAATAATAAATATTTATACGTATTTAGTAATTTCCCATCAATATATTTGATTTTTTTAGTTTTTGACAAAGGTTTACTTTTCTGGTCAAAATAGACCAAAAAAATCAAAATCTGTTAACCAATTTTTGGTTTCACCCACCCCTAATTTTAATTCATTATTTTATTTTTGTTTAGTTATATGTACAGCTAACTTAAAGAATAGGCAGATTCTCTTATCTACATAATTCGTAACCATTATCAAATATTCTATAACTCGAACCAACCCGTTGCGGTATAAATTGGTATTGCCACATATGTTTATCAGTGTTTATGATGATATTTGATTAGTAGACCTTGATTTGCATAATTTGTGTTCGCCCAACATGTACCCACTATTTTGAGTTGATATGTGTGGTTCAGTTTCTAGCAACGTAATATGTCATTCAAACAACTATTTTGTGGGGAAAAAACATGTTTACTCCTGTACAGCTTAGGATGTGGGAGCCTCAACATTTTTAACATCACTAGAGTTTCTCATGCATGTTCAGGGGGATAAGATGTGGAATATATGAGAGAAATTGAAGGTAATGTGTTGTAAGCATGCATGCAGTATGTGATGTATTAACTTATGTTTTGTTATTGAATATGCGCTTTGGTTTCCCAAAAATTACTAATTTGATTTAGATATAGTTTAATGTAACTCTTTACATTAAAGAAATTCCAAGCAAGGCTATATGCACTGTCATTGCGGTGATCTAAATGACTAATTTCAGAAATTTATGTTGAAACTTATCAAGATAGTAATATTTGAAGAAAGTATATTGGTACCTACAAAAGGGTGGGTGATCTTTTAATAATCAAGCTTATGTAACACACGTGTTTCTAACATGTAGTATGCTTTTTTTAAGAAACTGGTTTCAAACATAGGCAACTGCATGCAAACAACTACAAATGTTGTATACACTTAGGTAATTAAAGAATTTTAAATTGTGTATTTATGTTACGTATGTATTATTCATATAAATGTTATATGCTTTTTGTTTTTGTTCATTAATTATTACTATGTCTATCTTTAATTTTTAGTGGGATGAATCAAAAATGCTTTTAGTTATTAATTATTAATATTATTATATTTATTTGTTTTTTGTTCGTTTTTGTTTTATTATCAACTCGTGTGTTACACGGGTTCTGACCTAGTGTTTAGTATACACGTCATTGTTAAACTCTTTTCCATGAAGTACAAATGAAAATAATCACACAACTATATTGGCTTTAGATCTATAAAAAAAAAGATTTAACATTATTTTAAAAACTTCAATTTTCATGATTAGCAAAATATCTCTACCTGGATATTTAAAAATAAATCATCCACCATTTGCAAAGTTTAGAGATTTCCTCTATAACTTTAAATTGGTAATTCTCAAATTCATTTTGTAGAGATCATGTTCTTAGTTTTATGAGACAAATGTACCTGCTTCTTCATTTTGCTTGCATTAAAAAATTGACAATGCAATTTTAATTTAGGCAAATCTCTAGTAAGAGTCTTGTTATTTATCTTTTTAAGCAATGTTTTATTAGCATGCTCTAATCTTCGAATATAATTATATAAATACTATTGTATGGCAAATTTGTTGCGACATTCAAACTTTTATACACGAAAAATAATCCACTACAACAAAATGATAAAAATTACTAAAGTTGGTTATAGATAAACAGATTTAGTTAGGTTAATTTGAACTTTTGTTTTCAATTATCAGTTAAATTAATGATATTGATTGACAAGTTGTGGATCACATAAGATCGACTCAATTTGCTAAATAAACTGGTTTAGCAGGAAGATTTTAAGTTCCAAGACCTCATCTTAATAATCATGATATTAACTACAATTATTTGATATGATTTATTAATAACAAACATATATAAGGGAATTTAAACTGTTGTATTTCACAAAAATAATGCTAACGCTACCGCTTATCAACGTACTTATTTCTTTTAGGACGATGACTTTCTTGTATTTAGGTTATCGCATTCTTCAAATTTGGAGAGCCTCGATAACCTCACTCTGGCCAGACTATGTTGTCTTAACCGGGCCCACGCTGGCTTCAGAGTTTGGCTTGGGCGTTCCCCCGATAAACCATACCACCGACTGTCACTTGACAATCGTTGTGCCACCACAAGAGCAGAACCCTCTGGCGTAACAGATAGTGGGTCGAAAACAAATCAAACATATTTTGCTATAGTTATTATTACGGTGGGTATGGTGATTGTTTAGAGTTTCCATAAAATCAGTGAGAAAGCTAGGGAATTGAAAAACTGGTACACTACCTAAATTGTGAATATCTACAATAACAAAAGTCTTTAACTGTTTGGTTTTCCTTTATTGGTTATTTATTGACATATCTTTAAATATAATATGTCTTTAATATACTCCAAATGATGACGCGTATTTTTGACCAAGCTTTTATAATTTTAACTCAATCAAATCCCTAAACCAGTCATATTATTCCGTCAGATTCTACCAAACAATACATTATCCGACGGAATTTGTAGTCTATCAGGACGCATCACGTTTCATGATGTACGTTTCATGATGTTTAGTCGCATCCGACGTGTTAAGATTTGGGCCGACCGATTAGCCGGACGAACCGACGGAGGAAAATACAGTCGGATCCGATGGCTCAATTCATGCTTCCGTCTGATCCAACTATTTAATTTGTCCGACGAATCTTAGATTTTTCAATTCGGGGGTTTTTGAATTTGAGTTATAGAGTAAAGTTGAGCACTATGGTTGTGTTTTTCTCCAAAAACTAAGCGATTTGCTTGATTTTGTGAAGAAATAAAAAAGACAAGATTTTTTTTGGAACGACCAATTAAGTAACGCCAGGTACTTCGTACGCGGCCACCATTGGCTAAAGGTACCGCGAGCCGGCTATGAGTCCGGACGGACGGAGCCCCTAGCGGTCCACATATTGAGGGATTCCCCGGATAAAACCCGACCCACACGCCCGCCAAACGGCACAACAACGAGGAGCCGGTAAAACCAAGTGAGATCAGGACTTGAACCCTGACAATCTAGGGGCATCCTCTTATCATCCATATAAATTGGTGATAGTGAGATTTGAACCCCTTACCTCTCACTAAAGTGAGTGCTAGATGATGGTTGATTATGGAGTTTAGGCTTTGAGAGGTAGAAGATGAAGAATTCAATCGGGCCCGCTAAATTTCAGTCGGTCGGATCAATTAAAACCTTGATACGTGGCTAGTTTTAAAGGTCCAAAAATGCAGTCGGATCAGAATGGTTTTAGTCGGATCTGACAGAATTTTTCGACTAGTTTGAGTATTTTGTTTGATCTTCAATTATTTGTGAAAAACCATGGTCCAAAAATGCCTATTTTGGGAAATTTCCGGAAATATATCCCTCTAAGGCTAAAGGTAGTGGGGCGCTAACCCTTGGACGCGATGTAGGTGGCAGCCGCGCACACCATTACCACCTCACGTGAGCGGGGGCGTGAAGGTAGGGGACGAGCCCGACCACGGGGCTCGAAAGAGCCCTTGGGCATTGGTTTGCTCAAAAGAGCCGTTGGGCTTGATTTAAAAAAAAAAGTTTATTTATTTATTTTTTAATAACAAACTCAACACTACCATTAGAAATAACCTCATATTATAAAAATATCACACCAATCTCACTCTCTTTCTCTCTACTATTATTTACAAAACCTCTCTAAATTTCTCAAATTTATAACCATGTCGTGTTCGGGTTTCTCAAAACAATACCTCTCAAAACCGGTTGGTGATGACAACTATAAAAAGGAAATAATTTATAACCATGTCGGGCTCGGGTTCGACTCAAATTTATTTTCCTTTTTATTTATGTTTTTATGAAATATTTTAATTTAGTATTTTTGTGTTTAACAAAAAATAAATTCAATCAATCCCCGGATCACCTTGACCACTACACCCTCTGGGGCTTGATCCTGTGTCACGTCAGCGCCTACGTGCTGTAAATATATTGAATCACTTGAGGGTGAATCAAGCTCCACTACCCTTAGCCTAAGACAACGCCAGTTCAAAGAGAGGGCGACTGACTTCACATTTATTTCACTAAGACTCTTGGACTTCAATAAGTGTGATTAACTCCACAAAAGAAATTTGACCAAAACACTTATTCCATTATTGAACATCCATCTATTTTTCATTCACAAAAACAAGTCTTCCTTGATCTCCTCGACAATTTTAACTATGACAAAATTTGCACTGCCACTCATATTTCATGTCCGCTTTTGTGGATCTACCGTACCTTTTAGGCTTTTCGAGATATAGAAACTCTCACTTGAGAGGATGAATTTGATGTCTCTACATTGACAAATGTTATCTCTACTATGTTATAAAACCCAACTTCAAGTATTTATGTTATAAAGTGTCAGAAATAACTTAGGCTTGCCAGTGTGATCCTGGATTTATACTAATACCATGTGTAGAGAGTAAACCGAAACCCCCCACGAGTAGGCCTAGAGGTCAATCCCTCGGCTCTTACATCCAATTTTGCATATGGTTTAAGGTTTGATTCTTGTATATCTTGTGTGTTTTCTAAATCATGTTGTGATATAACTAAATGTAGCGCGTGAGTAAAAGATGACTAATTGAATAATTGGGTAAAAGGAAGTGCAATAATATGATAAAGAAAAAGAACGAGATTAAAATGGTTAATAAGGAAACCCTATTAGGCTAAACATAGTGGGCGAGAAAAGTGAAAGTTTTGGGGCGACTTTTTGGAGGAACACCGCCCCCCTCCCCCCGGCGATATTTGGGCGAAAATGGGCGGGGGCGGCATATATTTGTCTCCTGTGGGTGTTTGAAAATAATAATAAATTAATAAATGGACTGTTGTGAAACGGTCAAATATAAAAAAAAAATTAAACAATATATATATATATATATACATACACCATTCTTCTCCATTTTATATCCATTTTATACACAAATCATACCCAATTTCTTACAAAAAATAAACAAAATGAATCCTAGAAACAACCCGAACCAACCGAACTACCAACTCCCTGCTTTCGGTCAAGCATATGGTTCGCAATCGAGCCAACCGAACCAACCGAACTACCAATTCCTTGGTTTTGGTCAAACGTATGGTTCGCTATCGAGCCAACCGAACCAACCGAACTACCAATACGGAGCCCGTTGAAACAAACGAGTTGGTCGGTCGTTTGGAAACAAATGCCACCGTAATTGGAGCCGACATTCGAGCATCCAACAAACAACAAGAAAAGCTGAACCAGACGTTCGAATTAAAATAAATGAAAGAAGACTACGAATCCCTCAAAGCGGAGGGGTTTCACGAGGATGCCGCATTATTGATGCAACGCCGACGTGAAAAAATGCGCGAATATTACAAATATTAGTTTCTTTTTTTTAGTTATGTGTTTTTTTTATTTTTTTCTTTAGTTATGTTTTTTAATATTTTTAGTTATGTATTTTTTTTAAGTATGTTTTTTTTTGTATTTTTTTTAATTTTAATGTATTTTTATTTAATTATTTAAATAAATTGGTTTTTATTTAATTAGTTTAATTATAAAAAGAAAATAATAAAAAAAGACACTATATGCCCAAATTGTAGCCCCTACACCATTACACCCCAAAAACAAATTTCACTCCATACTGACTAGACGTCACGTGTCATAATTCACCCCCAATTGTAGCCCCTCCACTACACATAGCCTTACTGGTTTAATCAGGAAGCTTGAAAGTAGGATAACCTAACTATATTGTGTCTAGAAGCCTATGTACTCTTCTTTTCCTAGTTAACAGTTTCTTTAGAAAACAAAACAAAACACTCCACTTCATCTAATGGATGATCACTACTTTACCCTAGGACTCAACTCAAACATGGAACTTTTAGACAACAACATCACTCCCTTGCCAGGAAACGATTTCGCAGACGCTTATCATCTAAGGCATGATCGTAGTCTTCCATTCTTGTCTCTACTAGATGGTACTGATGAAGATCCAAGCTTTAATTTTGGTGGTGATCATCAAGCCGATTCCTTTTACGGTCCATTGATTCGTTTCACGCCAACAACAGAAGATATGATCAAAAGAATATCTGGGGATGAAAGCTTGGGGAATCCCAATACTATTCCCCCCCAAATTGAGATCCAGGGTTACCGGAGAGAATAAAACTAGCAGAATTCATGTATGCTTCTATTTCTTAAATTATTAAACCAGCTTCTTCTTAAATAATAAATGAATAAACATTATACTAGTGTGTGTGTTTTTATTCTCCACTCATTTCAGCTAATGCAAAATTTTCAGGCATATGGTGGTAAAAAGAGAGGGAGAAACAGTGCAGCCAAAGTGGAGAAACCGCGAGAAGTTGTTCATGTGAGAGCAAGGAGAGGTGAAGCTACTGATAGTCACAGTTTGGCAGAAAGGGTTTTTTTCCACCATGAAACTTCTCTTATTCTTTTTATATGAACCTAAAGAAACCATATATTTTTACATAACTTAAAATTTTCAAGATTCGAAAGAAATTTAAAACTGGTATATTCTAAGTTAACTATGGTTTCATGATATCTTCCAATTTTCTAGACAAGTCTAGTTTTTAACTTCTTTATTAGAAACATCAACACCAAAAATCTAATGAAACAATACTACCATACTGATAATCGGACGGTTTCTTTAACTGGATTAGTTGAGAAGGGAGAAGATAAACTGAAAATTGCGAAGCTTGCAAGAACTGGTTCCGGGATGTTATAAGGTATGAACTAATAGTTTTCCATCTTACTCAAGATGTAAACTTTTTTGTATTAATATTTAATGTTTGAAACCACTCTTTCTCTATGTGTTTATTAAATAATTTTCCATTAGTTCCTTTAAAAGTTAATTGTATTCTTTTTGTTGAGTACCTGCAGACAATGGGCATGTCAGTAATGTTGGAAGTAACTATCAATTATATCAGATCTTTGCAGAATCAGATCGAGGTAACTTGTAAGAAATAATCAATGAACGATATTCCATTTAAATATTCCAATTAATACCAAATATATATTTGGATAGATATAGCAGGCTAATAAGAAATACTTTGCTAAGATTTATGTGAGATCTAATTGCAACGTTTTTAAGGGTCTTGATTATATATTTTGTGTTTCCTAGTTTCTGTCTATGAAGCTTACAGCTGCAAGCATGTTTTATGACTTCAACTCAGCTGAAATGGATGTTTTTGATACAATGAAGGTAATATATTCTTCTGTTATATAACTGTATATATTAGATGCTAGTTTTTTTAAGCGAAAACTGAAGTCGACGCCTCCGTAAGTGGTTGAAACTTTATGATCTCAATCTATTGATATCAGCATTATTTTAGGGTTTTGAAAAGACGATCTGAAAACATTTTGTAGAAGTAACATACCTAGTACTTATTGTAAACAAGGATGGATGGTGGCATATCCTATGTTTATACAGTTTGGCTTATTGGTTGAAAAATTAGACGTTTCTAGGTAAGTAAATGTGGGAAATAATTAATGTTACAGGATCAAGCATATGGTTATGAAGCACAAGTTATGGACACAACGGGTGCAGAAGGGTATGGAAGCCTTCAACAATTTCAATCAACATGGCCGCTTTGAAAACAAAGTATCTCTTTGGAGTTAATAAGATACATACACATGGCACGTATAATCATAAAATAAATGCCAAATAAATGCCAAAGGTGCATCTTAGCGGAAATATAGGTTTCATTTTCCTCTTAATAAACACATATAAAATGATATAATAATGGTGTTTTATTTGTAATGTACCTACACTTACTTCTTACTTAGTTATTTGATGTATGATATAAATATGTGCTATAATAAAAAAACTAAGTAATTAATATCTTAATCACCAATAACTAGTACAGGTAAAAAAGTTCGTCTCTACAGGAATAAGTGGAAAGTGCAGTTCAAATTCATTGTTTACTAATCAATTATACTAGGGTGGACAAACGATTGCAAATAACTTATGATTTGATTTGGTTGTAAACTATTATGGAAAACGGTAATAAAACTTCAGGTTCAGGTAATAAAATAAATTGAACAATTATACCTTCTATCAAATGGATAATCACATGGACATGAATCGTCAATTTAGATTGATAAGTAATTACTAGACACAATAGTTTGATCGTGATGATTCACATAACCTAATCCCACGAATTAACACAACTGTCAATCTCCCGAATTACCAACTCGTTAGTATAAAACTCCACATATATCAATGATCAAAGATAAACGGTGAACTTAATCCCAGATGTTGATGAACACAAACCAATCATTTGATGATAAACGAGAATCCCACGAAAACAACTATTTAATCAACTCAAAAAATGTAAATATTCAATTAAACTAAAGCTTAATAAAAACTTAATCCACAAACACAGATAGAAATCATAACATCATCATTTCATACAAATCCCTACACCTAAAGTTGTCATGAAAGATTTAGCCTTGCCCTGCATCTTGATAAGCTTGATTGTCGGTCAGAATCTTTAATTCATGGAAGACATAATGATCGAGAGGTGATGTTCAGGAATAAATCATGTGTGTGTGTGTGTTTGTTATTTCATGCATTCTAATTGTTTATATGGCAAACACGATTACTTTGAATTCTTTTATGATTGCGGGTGTTCGATGCTTAAACGAGCTAATCCGGAGGCATTAGAACGGTGAATGAACAAACTCTGAGATATATGAATTATAAGAAAGTGAATATAGATGTTATATAATGATTTGGGAAGAGTTTGGATGAGAAGCCTGAAGCCGATGATAAAACTGAACAAGATGGGTTAACAAAAAGCAACCAAGAAGTGAAATGAGCATATCCTGGGCTAGAAAATGAGTTACGGGACCCATAATATATGAATATTTGAATTTTGCCATTTTGATGCTAGACTGTCGCTATCTAGTAAAAAAACAATAATAAACAAGTGTCCTAATCAATTTATGCTAGTTAGGGAAAGTACGACGTTGAACCACGAGGAATATGTGGTCAGTGCAAAGTGTAATTAATTCCTAGCACTATGAAGTAAGCAAATATGAGTGCTGATCAATCTAACAAAGAATTGGTTTTAAAGTCAAACAAGCAATTAATCAAATTCAAGCAATTAAAAAGAGCATCTCACACCCAAGGTTCAAGCATATAACAAACAGTAATCTCATGTCTTGTAACATATTAATTGTCAATAATCGAATCAGGTTGGTCAACTAGTTAAACCTTAGGCATCAATAATCGCTAACACATGAAACTGGTTATCAGGTGCTCACTGCTAGTGTGACTCAATTAAGGGCTATTGTATGCTTTATCACATTCAAACTAATCAAAACAACTGATGCAGCGATAAAACGAAAATGAATATCGAATTACGTTAATTCAACGAATACCTGTGATGAACTTCCAAACCCTAAAATTCCCACCCAAAGGTCAGGAAAATGAAGAGAAAAAATAATTATTATAAAATTCAAGTCTATCTCTTCAGATTACATCAACATAATATAAATAGAGTTTCAAATACGAAATGGGCCTAAAATGGGCCATGGGCCAAACCCAAACCCAAAAACAAAAACATAAAAACTGACAAAAAAACATAAAATGGCCCATAACTTTATTTAGGAGTCGTTTCTGGGCTTCGGACAGGGGCCAAACCGCCGTAGCTGTAGGCTGTTTGCCACAATATGCTCCTCGTCTCAAACTTCGATTTGACTGGTAATAGGCCTGAAACGGAGCTTTGTGGGCCAAGTTATGCCCGTTTTTGTGGGCCACCTTTGGAGACACGATCATGGGCCTCCAAATATAACATGGCATGTTCGTCAATACTTGGGCCTTCATCAACAACCCTATGAACATGTATCATAACAACTAGCAAACCTAAACCGACTGCATGCACAATAATGCCAAACATCAATGCTCGTAGATCAATAATAAACAATTATAATTAGTTGTTCTTAAAAACTTGAGAAAAACTGCTATAAATACAATACTCTACATCCCGAGTATGGCTCGAGAAAACTAGATGAGCATCATCATCGATGGGTCTTTAATTATTATGAGAAAGACATTAGGATTGATTCAGAGATGATTGGTAGCCCTGGAATTCACCCAAAATCGCCTAACAGCGGCTGGAAGTCATGGTAATTGTTTATTTCTACTATATATAAAGAGAATCCCAAGAACCTCTTAATTTTTAAGAGATACAATTATTGTTGCTCATTGTACTAGCCTCATTGCATGTCTTGAGTTGGATATGGTATTTACCCAATACCATCACATTATTTAGTTTATTGTTTATATTATACTTGCATCTTTTATCTGCATCTTTTATCTCTTAACTTTACTCAATTTATGTAAATGTAAACAATAATTACTCTTTCACCCCTTATGTTTATATTCCTCAATTTCTATTTTATTTTGTTTTCCTCATATATCTTTTAATAAACTACGTTTTAAAAAAAAATCGAACATACCATTGCGACGTGCATATTTTTGTCAACGTTTCAGTTTTAATTTTATTGAATATTAAGGTGCATAGCATAATGCACAAGACATAGCGACATCCGGGTACAAGTCTTTTAAAGGTTGAATATGCAACTTTTTAATTAACTTTTGACTTTTTTTTCAAATTACCAAAACAAAGGCTTCAACTATTAGTAAAAACCAAATTAAAAATAAAAAATATAACATAAATCCATTAATTTTTTTACAACATGAATAAAGTACAATTAAAAGAAACAAAATTTATGTATTGCATTAACAATAAAAAAAACATTTCCAACAGTAACATTAAATGTCACACCATCTAAAAAAAACATTTTCAACTTTATGTACTCCATTAACAATAATAGTTTATCATATTATGTCACACCTCGACTAGGGGGCTGGACGTAACGATTGAATACCAATCAAAACACAGCGGAAATAAGGTAACAAATTTATATTAAGACACTAGGTCAAAGTTACAATCAAATGTCTAATACAACTACGAAGCTAGAAATTCAATTACCATCTAATTAGGTGAAAATGTACGGCTTCTTCAGGTTAAGCTCTACGGTTCGACATAAGTCTTCCAAAAGGATATTCTATCTCCAAGCGAACTCTTGTCTAAGACTCTAAATCTCCATATCTAAATAAAAGTACGTGAACACATGTTTAAAATAATTGGGTCAACTAAAAAGAAAATACAAGTAAACCCTTATTAGGGTTATCAAGCTCTATCTTTCATTGCATGTAAACATTTTATGGTGGTTGTATCACGACCAGCTACTTGGTGAATAAGATGTATTTAGAACATGGTTTCAAATAGCAGTTTCATGCAAGTGAACAACATAATGGATCTTGTAACTTACAAGTTTTGAATATTAACAAGATAATGGAATTGTTATTGATATTCTCAATGATTACATGAGGTATTAATATATACCAATACATATGAATAATAAGAAACATATTAAAAGACATTTACACACTTGCTATAAATAAAAGATATATACAATCATACTAACTTTGAGAAGATTGTGATCGGTGATTCAAATTTGAATTTGAATTATAATAGTTTTCATCCATAATAGGCCCCTTCAAGATAGATGGTCGTAAGACAAGGCCAATCTTGGATGTGAGTTGTTGGAAACGAGGGCGCGATAATGGTTTCGTTAGGGCGTCGGCTAGTTGATCATCACCATTAACGTGTGTAACCCTTAAGTATTTTTCATGAACCTTTTCACGGACGAAATGAAAATCGAGTGCTAGGTGCTTCATGCGTGAGTGAAAAATAGGAATGACCGAGTATTGAGTAGCACCTAAATTTTCACAAAAGATAGTTGGGATATTGACCAATTTGAACCCTAGTTATTGAAGTAACGACTTTATCCATATAACCTCGGCAGTAGTGGAAGCTAAGACACGAAATTCAGCTTCGGTGGAGAACTGGGCGATGGTGCTTTCCCGTTTCGAGCTCCATGTTATCGGGTTTGAACCGAGATACACTATAAAACCACTAGTACTTCATTAATTGTCTTTGTCTCCGGCCCAGTCAACGTCCGTGAAGGCGTGTAGCTGTAGAGGGGATGCATGTCGCAAAAGGAGACTTGTATGTATTGTTCCATGTAGGTAGCGAAGAAGCCGTTTGAGTGCACCCCAATGTTCGGAAGTTGGAGCATGCATAAACTGGGATAATTTGTTGACAGTGAATGCAACGTCTGGCCTTGTAAGTGATAAGTATTGTAGTGCTCCAACTAGGGTTCTATAATCGGTAGGTGATGAGAGCGGTGCTCCATCATTCATTGTGAGATGTTTGGAGCAAGTAATAGGTGTGAATGCCGGCTTACAATCACTCATGTTGGCACGTTGTAGGATATCATTGATGTATTTAGTTTGTGATAAGAGGAGACCATGGGAGTGGGGAAGGACCTCAACACCTAAAAAATAGGATAAGGTATCGAGATCTTTAAGGGAAAAAGTTTTGGAAAAAGAGGAGATGAAGGCATCAATGGCAGGAGAAGATGGTCCGATGACAATGATGTCGTCGACATACACAAGAATGAATATGGGAGAGTGGCCGGAGGTGTGGATGAAGAGAGAGGTGTCAGAGATGGCGGGTTTGAAATTTTGGGAAGGAAGGTAGGTTTTAAGTTCTTCATACCAAGCACGAGAAGCTTGGCGAAGACCATAAATGGCTTTATGTAGTTTGCAAACATGGGAAGGAAATGAGGGATTTATGAATCCGGGCGGTTGTGCCATGTATACATCCTCGTTTAGAGTGCCTTGAAGAAATGCGTTATTTATGTCAAGTGGTCTAAGATTCTAACTGTGTGACACGGCTAGGAATAGAATGAGACGTAAGGTGGCGGGTTTAACGACAAGACTAAAGGTTTCAGCATAATCAATTCCCGGTCGTTGGTGAAACCCCTTGGCAACAAGGCGTGCCTTTAGGAGATCGATTGAACCATTAGGTTTGAATTTTGTGCAGAAGACCCACTTGCATCTAACGAGATTTTGGGCTGAACTGTGAGGAACTAGATTCCATGTTTGGTTGGTGTGAAGAGCGTTAAACTCTTCATTCATGGCATTTCGCCAAGATGGGTTTTTGAGGTTTGGGTTATGGTAGACGGGTTAGTGATTGGTCCATTTGTAGCTGTGTATAGTTGAAAGTTCGGGTTATGGTATCGCGGATTTGGTTTGCGAATTCTTGTTGGTTGGGTAATGGATTCTGATGGTGTCTGGTTTGGTATATTTTTGTGGTAAGGGGTCGGGTGTGGGCGGGTCTTGATTGGTGTCGATTGTATTTGTAGAGGGGGGTTGACTTGGGCTTAAAGGTTGGGTTGGTGAAGTTGGGCTGGAGGGTTGATTTTGTAGAGATGGGTTTAATGGTGGATTTGTTGGAGTAGGATTGGTGGTTTGTGTTAAGTTGGTGTTGGAATTGGATATTGTAACAGAAGGTGATGAGGAGGAAGTGAGGTCAGGAAGTTATATAGGTTTTTGATTATTTGAAACAGGAAACCAAATGGTAAAGTTTGGAGGTGAGTAGGATATTTGATTTGTGAGAGACATAAATGGAAATTCATGTTCAACAAATGTGACATGCCGGGAGGTAAAGATTTTGTTGTTGGTGGGGTCGAGTGCATAATATGCACTTTGGGTTGGGGAATATCCAACAAAGATGCATGGTTTAGATTGGGGGTGAAGTTTGTGTGGGGAGTAGGGCGTAGCCAAGGATAGCAAAGACGTCCGAAGCTTCGAAGTTTGTCATAATTGAGATGTTTGTTGAATAGGCGATGATAAGGAGATCTATTTTTAGTGTTGGTGTAGGTAGACGATCTATGAGATAAGCAGCGGTTGTTATGGCCAGAGGCCAATAATCAACCGGTAATTTGGCATGTCTAAGGAGAGAGAGACCGGTTTCAACTAGATGTCGATGTCTCCGTTCGGCATAACCATTGTGTTCCGGTGTATAGGGGGAGTTGTGCGGTGTGAAATACCTTTTTATTGAAGGTGAGAGGAGAGTTTTATATATTTACCGCCATTGTCAGAATAAAGTTGTTTATTGGTAGTTTGAAAATATTTTTCTACCAAATTTTGAAAGTGAATAAAAGTAGAAAGTGAGTCGGATTTGTTTTTGAGTGGGTAGAGCCATATGTATTTTGTGTAATGGTCTACAAAAATAATGTAATATTTGTATCCGCCAAAGGAGGTGACCGAAGAAGACCAAACATCAGAGAAAATAAGTTGAAGAGGAGCCTTAGAAGATAAAGTAGATTGATAAAAAGGTAATTTGTGACTCTTGTTTATTTGGCAAGAATTACAATTGTTACTTGAATGAGAAATGCATGAATTAAAGTAGGACAATAATTTAAAAATTTTATTGCTTGGGTGGCCCAATCGATGATGCCAATGCTTGTCGTTGGACTTGTGCATGGAGGAGTGATGGATGACACGAGGATGTTAGTTCATAAATGCCATTTCTTGTCGTCCCTTTAAGAATAGGGGTTTTGGAACTTCGATCCTTTATCACAAAAACACAATCAAAAAATTGGATTAGAAATTGATTATCACGACAAAGTTTGGAAATAGAGATAATGTTTTAGAAATAGATAGGACAACTAGAACTTGTTTTAAAATTAGAGGGGTAGAAGGAGAGTGGATTATAAGATAACCAATATGAGTGATTGTAAGAGACGAACCGTCGCCGATTACGAGTTCTTCAGTTCAATCATAAGGTGCATGAAGGGAGAGGGCATTGAGGTCATTAGTTACGTGGTGTGATGCACCACTATCAAACACACTGGAAGAAGTGCTTTGATACCATTACAAGTTTTGAATATTAACAAGATAATGGAATTGTTATTGATATTCTCAATGATTACATGAGGTACTAATATATACTAATACTTATGAATAATAGGAAACATATTAAAAGATATTTACACACTTGCTATAAATAAAAGATATATACAATCATACTAACTTTGAGAAGATTGTGATCGGTGATTCAAATTTGAATTTGAATTATAATAGTTGTCATCCTTAATAGTAACATCGTAAATTATATGTTGATACATATATTATCGTCTTGGTCTTTGTAATTTGTATTGATAAATTTGTAATAGTACAGGATTTGATTTTTAATTATGTATAAGTCCATTCTCTTGTGATATAAGTAAATAGAGCTTACTTTTGTCCATACGCTTGATAAGTAAGCATATGATGAATTTTGCCCATAAGCCTAGTTGTAGGCATATGGACCATTTGCTTGTTTGATATGCCATTCGTTGGGGAATGTTAGCGAATGGCTAGGCGAATGGGAGTTCATTCACTTAAGAAGATCAGTGAAGGGCTATAAATTATGATTTCAGATTTCATTAATGAATCGAGCTATTTTACGAACATTGTGTCCAAACTCTGTCAAATTCACTCTAGAAAACACACACTACACACAGTTAACCCTAATTAATAAATTTAATGATATCAAAGAACTAGATCTATATAATAATGAATCAATTAGAAATCATTAGTTGATAATCGGGATTCTCAGTATATCACCCACATACTCTTTTACATTATAGTATAACTTAAGAACATCCAAACCTATATGCAAGCTTGATCATTCATGAAATCCAACACCTTATAAAAGAACAACCTTATGTTCTTCTTCATACAAAAAAGTTTTGGTAAGAAAAAGAAGGAAACTAAGCAAAGACAAGTATTTGGAA
The DNA here is from genome assembly GCF_021521415.1 of Bidens hawaiensis. NCBI lineage: Eukaryota > Viridiplantae > Streptophyta > Magnoliopsida > Asterales > Asteraceae > Bidens > Bidens hawaiensis. The sequence continues at coordinate 136,292 of NW_027497787.1, read as the reverse complement.
TTTTGAAGAAGCTTATATTGTTTTATCCAAAGTCTCTACATGCATTATAAATGCTTACGAAACTATGGCTGAATATAGTTGAATGGTGCATTTTGAAACACACTGGATTCGACGTGTTTCTTTTGAGTATTTGCTTCATCTATAGTTGTACTTAGTTGTTCTCTACTTGTGAACAACATCGATGTCAGTATGTCACGCATTTGCATGGTATGTATAAAGGAAGGATGACGATTTAAAGAGATTAATGATTATAGTTAGATATTTCCATGTGAATTCTTTGTTGTAGAAAGATCTTTCTCATCTCAATACATATGTAGTGAAAGATGTGAAGGGATATGTGTGGAATCCAAAATTTCATTTAATGGGCAAGGATCTCTTATATTGATTTTGCAACTCACACTTTAAAATATTTTCATAGGTATTATTAACAATAATAGCATTATTGTTAACAATAATCACAATGAGAAATCAAGGAAGAAATCATGGAGCCAATCTCAGTCAATTAATCTCAAGATCCACAAAATTAGCTCTTGTATTTATTTGACATTTTATTGTATTGCTAATAGTTAGCAATTAGTTTTGTATTTAAACCCTTGTATTGTTCATTTGCAAATCAAGTAAAAATATTATCAGTATCATATTCTTTATATGGTATCAGAGCAAAGGTTTTTATAAACCTACTCGATCCACTCTTCCGCCCATCAAAAATCACAACCGCCATCCATTCTTTTTTTGCAGGCTACCTTTGTTTCTTTTCTAATCATATCACCATCACCGTGTCTGATAATGAATCAATCAACACCAACAATACCCTTGCTGTCAACACTGAACAACCTTACAGTTGTAACCTTCCCATCCACCCTTCGTTTAAACTCCATGAACTATCTCAGTTGGAGAACTCAATTCAAAGCACTACTTCACAGACTCGATTTACACAAAATTATTGATAGGACCCATCTTCCTCCCACACCAGAAATTGCTAGCGATGGCACTTCTACCCCACACAAAGACCACCCGATTTGGTTCCGCCAACATAGGCTTCTGTTTGGAGCCCTAGTTGGCACCCTCTCCCCACAAATCGCTCCTGTCGTCACCAATGCCAAAACCTCACTTGAAGCATGGAAAACCTTAGCCACCACATATGCCTCACCATCTAGAGGCCACATTAAACAATCTTCCTTTTCCTCATTGTGATTATTGTTAACAATAATGCTATTATTGTTAATTTGCTCCCGCAAGATGGACGGTCGGGTGAAAAGTTCAATCTTGGATGTTAGGTAGTTGAAACGTGCTCGCGGTAGAGGTTTGGTTAGAGCATCGGCTAGTTGATCATCTCCCGAAATGTGTGTGACCCTTATAGATTGATCTCGAACTTGTTCTCGAACAAAGTGGAAGTCAAGAGCTAAATTTGGCTCAAGCAACTTCAAATCTCACCATGCATCAGACAGCATATGCATTTGTAGCCCATAGCCGGCCCAACGCCAAATGGCATAATCGTAGTTCCAACCAATCCAGCATCCTACCCACCCCGCCAACTCAAAACCCCCTACCGGAAACCGACCTTTCCTCGAAAAATGCCAATGGTGTCACACAAAAGGCCACACCATTGCTACTCGCAACTCCTATAAGAAGATGTTTCCTAATGCGGTTATTCCGCCATTTACTCGTAATGTGCATGTTACAAAGGCATCACCCCAAGTCAATATGATGGCTGTTGGTAACCAAAACCACCCATCATCAACAACCAAATGGCTACTAGACAGTGGAGCTTCTCATCATGTTACAAACGACCTACAAGCTTTGTCTCTTCATGCACCGTACGATGGCACCGAGGAGCTCATAATCGGTGATGGTTCGTCGCTTCCTATAACTCATATTGGTTCACTCATAATCGAAACACCTACAAAACCTTTAATCTTACAAAATGTTCTTTGTGTTCCCACTATTTCACGTAACATTATCTCTATTTCTCATTTATGCCATGATAATCACTTTCTAATTAATTTTTTTGATTTTGATTTTATCATCAATGATCGAAGTTCCAAACTCCCACTCCTTAAAGGCAAGGCGATAGACGGGATATATGAAATCAACTCTTCATATTCTCCTACTACCTTCTCATTGCAAAAGTCAACTTCCATTGCATGGCATCATCGTTTGGGTCATCCTCACAATAAAATCTTGCAACTTTTATCTTCTTTTATTTCTTGCATTTCAAATTCAACAATTAATTGTAACTCTTGCAACATAAACAAGAGCCACAAATTACCATTTTATCAATCTAGCTTATCATCAAAAGCACCTTTGGAATTAATATTCTCGGATGTGTGGTCATCAACAATTTATTCATTCGATGGGTTTAAATATTATATCATATATGTTGATCACTATACAAAATATATATGGTTGTACCCATTCAAAAAAAATCCGATTCTCTTACAACCTTATCCGCTTTCATAAACTAGTTGAAAATGATTTCCAAACAAAAATTAGACAACTGTTTTCGGATAATGGTTGTCAATATATAAAACTTTCCGCTCACCTACAGTCCCAAGGCATCTCTCAGCTTACCTCTCCACCCCATACGCCTGAACACAATGGCTACGCCGAACATAGACACCGCCACATTGTAGAGACCGGCCTATCTCTTCTCTCCCATGCAAAACTACCCATACATTATTGGTCGTTTGCTTTCACCACCGCCGCCTACCTAATTAATCGTCTCCCAAACCCCACCTTACAAAACTCATCACCATATTTTCAACTCTTTAATAAACAACCAAACTATGAGAAGCTAAAAATATTTGGTTGTCTTTGCTACCCATGGCTTCGACCATACGTGTCCCACAAACTCCAACCCAAATCTAAACCATGCGTCTTTATCGGTTACTCTCCAGCTCAAAGTGCCTACCACATTCTTGACCCCACCACAAATAAAGTCTATACATCCCGTCATGTCAAATTTATTGAAAATCAATACCCATATGAAACAATTTCTAAAACATCCAATCCTCCATATCCTGACCCCACTACATGGTACCCATCCTATACAACCATCACAACAATTCCACTCAATAACTCCTCATCACTTCCCACTGCCCCCACCACCCAAAATAATTCCCAAACCCAAACACCATCCACTCCCACCACTCCACTTATAAACTCACAGACTCAAGACTCACCCACCACTTCAACACCTAACTTCCCTTCACCAACCCAAACCACCATTCCCAGCAGCCCTACCCCTCAATCTATTCACCCACTTAATATATCCAATATTAATGCCGACTCCACAAATCCATCCACAACCATTTCATCCTGCATCATCACACGTCCTCGCAAACTAAATCCCCGCCACAATCCCGATTTTCGATTATACAGCCACAAATGGACCCGTCACTAAACCATTTACAATAACTCAAGCCCTCAAACATCCCTCATGGCGAAATGTTATGACTCAAGAGTTTGACGCCTTGCAAACTAACAACACATGGGCGCTCGTTCCACCCGCCGAAGCCGCAAATATTGTTGGAAACAAATGGGTGTTCCGAATATAATCCGGATGGGTCCATAGAACGCCTCAAAGCACGACTTGTTGCTAAAGGTTTTCATCAACGACCGGGTATTGACTTTTCCAAAACTTTTAGTCCCGTGGTCAAACCCGCAATCCTCCGTCTCATCCTATCTCTAACCGTATCCCAAAAATGGGACCTTCGTCAACTCGATGTTAACAATGTCTTCCTTCAAGGAACGTCAACCAAAGACGTATACATGGCGCAACCTCCCGGCTTCATCAATCCCAAGTTTCCCTCCCATGTTTGTAAACTTAACAAAGCAATCTATGGTCTACGTCAAGCCTCACGGGCATGGTACGAGGAATTTAAAAAATATCTCCACTCACTCCACTTCAAGCCTACCATATCCGACCCTTCTCTTTTCATCCAAACAACTAATCATTCCACCATATATATTCTTGTTTACCTTGATGGCATAATCGTCACCGGTCCATCCCCTCAAGCTATTAACACCTTCATTACTTCTCTTGCCTCTCAATTTTCTTTAAAAGATCTTGGCAAACTCTCCTACTTTCTTGGAATCGAAGTTCTTCCACATCCTCATGGAATCTTCTTATCTCAATCCAAATACATCAATGATCTTCTCCAACGTGCCAATATGAGTCAATGTAAACCGACAACCACACCAATTACATGCTCCGACACCATCACCTTGCATGACGGAACCCGGCTTGAAACAGCCACCGAATATCGTGCTCTCGTTGGCTCTTTACAATATTTATCCCTCACACGGCCGGATGTAGCCTTCACCGTAAACAAACTTTCACAGTTCATGCATTCGCCAACCTCTACACATTGGCTTTCTTTGAAACTCTTACTTCGATATCTACACGGTTCAATCCACAAAGGTCTTCTTATTAAAAGAAATTCACCATTATATCTTCATGGTCATTCTGATGGAGATTGGGCAGGTGATAAAGATAGTTACCGAAGCACCACCGGATACATTGTTTATCTTGGCTCCAATCCTATTGCATGGAGCTCAAAAAGGACGACGCTCATTAGCACGATCCTCAACAAAAAGCTGAATTTCGAGCTATCGCTTCAGTCACAACAGAAATCCTTTGGATAAAATCCCTTTTATATGAACTCGGCTACAAAACCACTTCAACGCCAACCATTTTTTGTGACAACATGAGTGCAACACAGTACTCTACGAATCCCGTGTTTCACTATCGCATGAAACATCTAGCACTTGACTTCCACTTTGTTCGAGAACGAGTTCGAGATCAATCTATAAGGGTCACACACATTTCGGGAGATGAACAACTAGTCGATGCTCTAACGAAACCTCTATCGCGAGCACATTTCAACTACCTAACATCCAAGATTGGACTTTCCACCCGACCGTCCATCTTGCGGGAGCATATTAACAATAATACCATTGTTGTTAACAATAATCACAATGAGGAAATTAAGGAAGAAATCATGGAGCCAATCTCAAGATCCACAAAATTAGCTCTTGTATTTATTTGATATTTTATTGTATTGCTAACAGTTAGCAATTAGTTTTATATTTAAACCCTTGTATTAGTTCATTTGTAAATCAAGTAAAAATATTATCAGTATCATATTCTTATAGGTATTGCTTAGGGAATTTCATAAATAGTTGCAAAGATATTTTACTTATCGCGACTCATAGTTGAAAGCTCTAGCTGTTGTCAAAATCATAATCGAAAGTCGAACTCCAGTAGAAAGATGTTGGAAAAACAAATCCACAACCTCGTCAATGGCTTGAGAGACGTGCTTGAGAAATGTACGCTTGCACAAGATGGTAGAAAGTTGTATCACCAGCTCACTCCAATTTTGTGGAGATTTTCAACCGTGTTTGGACTTGGTCATGAAAATAATTATCTTATTATTTGTTATTGTGTAATTTATATATATACAATTTCGGGTGAAAGTTGCATCACTGTTTTGTACGTTATGTTGTGTTTGTTGTAACCCTTTTCTCTGGGTTTCTATCAGTTGTAAATATTGGTTAACAATCGATCCTTCTTGTCGTCTGTTTGGATTTTTGTTGTGGTCCATCTAATTTACACGCGTCCATTTGTGGTTAATACCATCTGTCTTACTCATCACTGATTTACTATTACATCTACCCATCACCGGTTTTATGCCATAGACACCGTACTCCACCACCGCCTACGGTCTTCTTTATCTACACCATGAAACTGCGCATCAGAGGTGGCTAAGACATCGTCTTCATGTCCATCTCTCTAGGGTTTAGGGATCCGTAAGCCGGCAGCGATGGTTCAAAGGCGGCGCTTTAAACCTCGCGAGGTAGCAACGGTGAGGTTAGATGCTCTGTTACGCTAGCTAGATTGATTTCGACGTTGTTGTTTTCATTTGGTTAACCTAGACATTTGCTCTCTCCACATCCAGGTTGCATTTGAAATCTTCTCAGTTGCTATTCGGTTTGCGTTTGGCTTATTTGATTCACATCTAACTTTTATTTACCTTTTTGTTTTCTTTCTTTAAATCCAGTCGTTCGTGCATCTCAGCTATGTGGGAATCGACCTTTGGCTATGTTTCACCAAATTCCATGTGAAGAAATGTTATCCAGAAAGGTATTCAAATGTTTATTTCACTTCATTGCACTCATTAATGCAAATGTTGGGTCAAAATTGCCAATATGGATTGAAGGCCAATGTAGCTTAGTTGGTTGAAATAATTATTTTCATCTAATGTAAAAGTTATTCAAATATCTCACGGGTTATCTTAAAGTTATTATTTGGGCTCACATTCAAGAGGTATTCAACTTTTATGCTCGCCATGCATGTTTGTTGTGTCCAAGTATATGTCAAAATTGGTCCACTATAATAGGTTATAATAAAATGGAAATATTGAGTATATTGTTCATATTTGTTATGCAAAATGGCATTAAACTGTAGTTCTGAAAGATAGTTTTTGGAAATCAAATGTTTTCCATTGATTTGGTGATAAATATTACATCTACTTTAATTGATTTTTTGTCCTAATTTGGTTCTGTCATCCAATCTTTGTAGGTGCCCGGCTTGCAGAATATTTGTATTTTTCATATACAAAATTCACATTCTCCTTGCTCAGCCTTTCTTCTCTGTCAAAGTATGTTTCATTTCGTTTCTTTACTTTACTTTGCGTATGTATTTTCTTCTTTAAGGTTGAATTTTTGAATGACATTCGTAATCAGCTTTTGGCACATGAAGGGATCAATGACGTTTTTTATCGTATTCTTGCAGAGATTTCAGATTCTGATAGTCTGAATTGAAGGAGTAAATGATTGTTGCTTTAGGTATGCAGTCTTATATTGTTTTGTTCTATTTATTTGTTCAACTTTGTAGGTTATGTTAATCTATTTAGTTCAATTTAGGTAAAATTGTTTTGGAGCATCTAATTTGTGTTGTTATACATGAAAGTAGGGGGCACTTGATCTATGCACCGCAACAGCGGCAAACACAGCTATTCCAACTAAAACGCCAGCCTAGCCAAAGATAACATAAAATGGCGACAGGTAGCTTTTAACATACATAATAAACACCTAAAATAAAACCCAACACCAGACAAATATTGGCTCCTAGATAATAAAGCATAGGACAGTCTATGGAAGTTTTTGAAGAAAAGGGGCATAGTAGCAAGCATAGCATGTATTTTGTAATCAAATTATGGTAGCTTTGGGAAAACAATGGAAGCAGAAGCTAACTTGCAACCACAAGAATTAAGGATGTCTTTTGTAATCATTAACATGCTTCTCTAATTATAAATAAGTAGGTATAAAACACTACACATTCCATTGGCACACTTTTGTAATCAATAGCTATGATGAAAAAACATCACATGTAAATAGAATTATCATCACGGCGGCACAGGTGATAGGGTTCGTGGAGATGAAGCATATAGGGTAGTTTCATTTTTGTATAAAAGTCTTGAATGTTAAATCAATGACCGGTTTTGTAGTGACGTTTGGGCGTTGATAGTTTTTTAATGGTTTAACGCCTAACTGGTTAGTTTTATTAACAATTTGACGTCCCGCCGCAACGCCGGCGGGTGTAAATACTAGTTGATTATAAAATCGTATCCCATACACAATAGGTATTTTTTTCTTAGTATGTATACTAATTTGCGAATATACTCACATATGACATGTAGTTAAGATTTAGTTGCTGTGTTACTCATTACCTGAAATCCACTATTAAACTCCCCATAAAACCTGAACTAAAATATAAAATGCGACTACACTAACCATAGATATTTGACAGTTTAAACATTTTACTTATTATAATTTCTAAAGATTATATATTAATATATTCGGTTGCGATTCGATTGAGTTTAGATATTCAGACGTGTATCACCTAATACAATATTCGTCTTTAATCAGCTCGTATAAACTTTTTAAAACTAATTCATAGCTGAAACTTATAAACTGAGGAGTTTTTGTTACTAACCTAAAAATGAAAAGGAAAAAAACCATGTTTAGGGATTTTTTTCAACTTTTCACGAGTATATCTAACTATACTATTAAAGCAATAGGCTTTATGTCAAAATCCCCTTTCCTATTGGTTTTTCACTAGAGTTTCCATGGATATCAATAGCTTCTCCATTTTTCATCTTAATTAAATAAATCAATAATAAATTAAAATAAGATTAATCAATTCTCTTAACGTATTCTCTTTTATCTTTCATTTAATGTTTAATTTTGAATTTGATTTTGAATCTTTATAATTATGTTTCTACTTAATAATTATAATTAATAATTAATTATGATTTATTTATTATGTATACTATAAGTATAAATATGTTTTGAAACTAATTTTATGTTATTATTTTTGATTGATGATTGATTTTATTCACACTCTTTGTTTCTTCTCAGCAAGTTTAATGGTTTTTAGATAATATATAATATATAATTTAGATAATTAATATATATTTCATCAACAGGATTCAATATAGAGCGAATATGAATTTAACTTTAGTATAATTGGTTCTAATATTATATTTAAAAAATTTATCAAATTGACTGGTTTGTACCATTATCGTAAAATTTAGGAAACAATCACCCCTTTAGTTAAGGAAATTGTATAATTACGGAATTTCTAAATTTGAATTAATTATTGTAGCTTATTTGATTATTTGATCAAGTATATGATTTAGCATCATTAATTTTTACTATAATTACGGATGATCCGTCAATCGGTAACTAATCATTATTTTACATAAATTTTACATAAATATAAATTAGAACTAATAAATTTTACGTAAATATAAAATTGCAACCAAATATATTAATATCAATTACAATATTTAAATTATTAATGGCTCAATTGATTAAGGAATTTATTAACCATCCTTAAGATTTACTATCAATACAAATGTTGACCTGCTTACTGATTCTAAATTTCTCAATTATTGATTTAAATATATGGTGTTGATTTTAAATATTCTAATTGATTATATTGGATTTGATAATTAGTGTTCAATTGTATTAAAATTGTGTTAATGTTAATAAATAAAAACAAAATTAGTAATTTCTTTTTTCACACCTTATGAATTACGTATATAATTAAATGTTGATTATTTTTATAACTTTCAATCATATGATTTAGTACTTCATTATATAAAAATTTATTGTAATTTTATATATTATAGACATTGGTATTTTATAAATTACTTATGCGGTTTTATAATTGATGATTAATTATATTTTTGTAAATAAATAAATTACTAATTTATAATTTTACATTAATAAGTTTATTTCTGTTTGTTTAAATATAGTCAACATTTAAATTTAAATTAAGTAATATAATATTTATAATAATCTAAATTTGGAACATTACATTTAAGTAAATTCAAAATTTGAAAATCCATTAATCCTAATTCCTTACTTATCGTTCTTACTTTAAGTTTTTTTAAATTTTTTGAAAATCCCTAATTATTTGTTTTTAATCAATTCCCTTTATACCTTCCTTCTATAATTTAGTTAACCATAATTCAATCCGTATAAATAGTTAAGTTTCATACGGTAATTCTTACACCTTCAAACTCTCTTTAGTAAACACCATTAGCTTTGTGTCTAAGGTTTTTATTTTGTGTTGTTTTTATATCGTCCATTTTTGTATTCTTTTTTTGGTTTAAAAGTGTTATTGTTCCTAAATGAATTTTTTTGTTTTTTTGAATTTTTCACCTCTAGAAAGAATATATCAATTTTTGAATTAGTAATTTATATTTCTACATTAATAAGTTTAATTCCGTATTTAAATATAGTCTAGATTTAAATATAGTATAGATTTAATTTATCAACAATGCATTTTAGTAATATAAATTTTAAAAAATAATTAATCCTAATTCCCTAATTTTCGTCCTTATTTTAAGTTAATAGAGTTTCCCTAATTTTTTGTTTCTAATTACAATTGAAAATTCGTGTATAAATACCTAACATTCATACGGTAATTCTTACACTAACAGATCCCTAACCATTTTAATCTCTTTCTCTCTCTCTCTCTCTTTCTCTCTCTCTCTCTCTCGGCTTATTCCTCAACCGTCTCCTATATTCCGGTAATGGCCAATTTTGTTATACGTTTTTCCTGTAAGGTTCTATTGTTTCCGGTAATGTTTTATATTTCTTTTAATTGCTATATAATTTTTTTATAATCTTTTTAGGTTGTAAATCAAAATCCAAGATTGAATTAATATGTTGAAGTTACTACGGTTTTCCGGTAAGGTTTTATATTTATTTTAATTTTTATATTACTTTGTTATAATATCTCTAGATTCTATATCAAAATCCAAGATTAAACTGATAATTTTCGGTTTTTGTTTGTATTTATATTAATATTTATATGATTTTTTCTTACAATCTTTTTAGGTTATATATCAAAATCGAAGATTCAATAGAGATTTTCACTATTTCGTTTTTCCGGTAATACGATTCAAATTTTCCTGCTATAAGTTATAACATCAATTTTACATTTTCTCACATGATTCAAATCTTCCATAATTTGTAATATATTTATTATGTGATATTAATATTAATATTTAATTTTATCATTTCAGGTTTTGACCCCAACTTGGTATAGCTAATTTCATGCATTGAGAATTGTTTGATAAGGTGTCTTTTATTTTTGTTTAATATTTATTTATATTTTTGTTAGTACTAATGTATTTATTTATTTTTCACAATTTATGTAATTTAATTTATTATTATATAATCCCAAAATGAAATTTTGTTGATTATTCTATAATACATTAAATTATCTATAGTAAGATAATCAATCTTATATTATTGTTGGTCAAAGTCCAATTATATTGAATATGTTTAAATAACATTTACATATTTGATTATATTGAATAGGTTTAAATAACAACAATTTGTATAAATTAACGATTTGATTCAATTTGACCATTTATATTGAATAGGTTTAAATAAAATTTACATATTTAAACATAATTCTCATTCCTAATTTAACTAATTTTTTTCAAAGTTTTTTATTTTTTTGAATACCATCGATAAATATAAACTCATTTCATAATTATTCAATATTCATGCATTAAAGAAAAAAAATATTAGTTTCTCCTAAATATTTCAAGTTATTGTGAATTTAATGTCAATTTCAACTAAATTCCTTAAGTGAATAATAAAAATATTTATTTGAACCATTTTGAAATTCGAATTCTTGACCACTTACAAAAATAGGTTATATAGTTAATAATCCGGTGCTCACGTACATTATAGAATCTTTAATACATTTGACCAATTTAATATGTCTTTATTATAATTTTTTAATTACTTATTTTAATTAGGGTAACCAATAAACTATTATTGTTAATTAATAATGTATTTACGTTTTTATAAATATTCTTATAATACGTGTTTTAGTTAGGTTAGGTGATATAATGTTTTAAACACGATTAATTACAATATAATTAAAATTGATATGTTTAAATCTACATATATTTCAAGCTAGAGCATAAAATTAGTAATGTACAAGAATAAGTTAGTAATTGATATTTATTACCATTAATATAATTTATCATATCAATTAAACGAATTTTGGTAACTGGTATGAATTGTCAATTCCCATACATCTAAAATTAGACTCGGTTAACAATAACATAGATAATTAAGCCTAGAATATAACTTTGTTTAGCTTTATAAAAAAATAATGTATACTAATTAAGCCTATATATTAAAATAGTTTTTACTAGAGACGGAATATGAAATTGAAAATTTTAATTGAGTCAACTAGTTAAAAATAAATGTATAAACTAACTTCAAAGGATGTTTATTATACGGGATATGATACAATTAATTAAGTCTATATATATAATATATTTCTTTATTAAAATGATGTTTACTAAATAAGGGATAATTAACTTTATGATAAATCATTTAATAGTTTTCTTAATTTACTTTATGATAGTCATTTATGAAAATTAATTACTGTCTATAATAAAAATGGTGAGACTAACTTTTCTAATATCATTAAATATCCCAAAAATCAAAATCATTTGAATAACCGGATTAAAATCACATTCAATTACCAAAACCACATATCATTCAATTTACCATAATTATGCAAAATAATCTGTTTATGAATTAATTGTAATTAAAATCTTTAATTATTCTCTATATAAATGGGAAAATGTGTTGACTTTTTTTATTCTTAAGAAATTAAGAGATTCAGTTTCACAACATTTGGTACCAAGCTTAATAATATATTTTCATATTTAATTTATTTATTATGTTTACTTAAATTTATATCATTGACTTTTGTATGAATTATTAAAAGTTTTTTTGAGACAGTTTTATGGTGATGACGCCCCATGTGGAGGTATAATGATTATGATGAATAATACTATTATACAATAGTAAGCTTCAATTACTACTAAATATTTAGGAACCACTAAAAATTATTTTATTCACCTTTTGTATGTATTAAAAAATGAATACATTATTAGTATCTTATTAATGGAAAATAAGATATCAAAAGGCTATATAAACTATCATCTCATGCTCAATCTCTAATCGGGTGTAGGTAAAAACCTCAATTTATTTGGTGTTTGTTGTATAAGGTTTTTTACTTTATTTATCGAAAGCTTTATAAACTATTTTTTTATTTATAATTACATATCAGGAGCTTGACAGTGGAATTTGAATACAAGGTAATTTCTTACTTTATATTCATCAATTACGTAGTTAATTTAATTTTGACATTTAAATTGATTAATTACTAATTAGTTATTAAATATTTCTTCCATGATGGTTTAGATACAACATTGCTCATTTATTGGAATTTCAAAACAACATTAAGATGCTTACAAATTACATTTATATTTATACTGAGGGCCAAATATCTTATTTACCTTATCATTACTATACAATTTAATATTTTCATTATTAAATTTGAAACTTTTTTACATTATAATAATTAGTAAGTCCTCCTAAGATAATACGGTTGTTGTTGATTACATTTCGCAAAAATAAGATGGAGAAGATGTTAATAGCCAAGTGCATGACTTTTCGGGAGAAAAATAAATAGATTGGTTGCATATGAACAAGATTTAGGTAAATTCTATTAAACTCATTTCTAAAGAGTACTATAAAAAGACAAAGTTCTATTTCTCTAATATATTAATCTACTTTCCAGCCAAGATCATTGTGCAATTTGATTTTTTATTATCAATATATCATATGTTGTAGATACTTGTCTTCATGGATATAAAAATTATTAATATAGATTAATAAATAAAACCAATATTTTAAGATTTATACATACTATTGGGCTCAATGAGAACTACTAAATATTTAAGAACCACTAAAAATTATTTTATTCATCTTTTATATGTATTAAAAAATGAATACATTATTAGTATCTTACTAATGGAAAATAAAATACGTCACTATATCGAATGGTTGCCACATCCGGACTGTTATTAGCAGCCATATGGATATGTAGTTAGGCATGTCAAATTGTGCAGGTTCGTGTCATGATTTAGAACGTGTTTGAGCTAATATGGGTTATTAACATCTTGAGTTCAAGTCACAACAAGTTCAAGTCAATATTAGAGTGTATACAATTCATAGCTTTATGAATCGCTAAACAAGTTATATAAGCCAATTGATATTTGTAACTGTTTAGTTATTAGCTATTAAAAAACCAATTTGTTCCTTTTTATATTTATCAACAACGAAATGCTACAAATTAAAGTATAAACCTTATATACAAGGAAGTATTTAGAGAGTTGTAGATGTAACACCCCGACCAAAGGCGGATTATACATCGGGGCGCCACATATTGTTTCATTACTCGTGACACTATTGGGTGTCAATATTTAATAAATACATTTATTCGCGCACGCGCAAAGTAAACACAAGATAACATAAATCATCATAAATCAATATATCATAATATTCGAACAGTAATAACTTGTCTTGATACATTTTAATCTAGGTCCAAAATAAAGAAAACTTCCTATGTGTCCACAAGCTCCAAAACAGCTACTGCAAACCTGAACATGTGTTAAAATAAACGTCAAACACTTGCGTGTTGGTGAGAAATCAAGTTTAATACAATACATAGATAATCATAAATCTGCGCGCAACATGTGTATGTATGGTTTTCAACAAGGGTGTAATCTGATCGGGACCAACTCTAAGATTCATAAGACTGCCAGTGCTCACAATTGAGCTCACAAACAAAACAAACTGTGCATGTGTAAACAAAAGAGAAAATCATAAACGATAGTTCTCCCGTGTTCATCTAATGGTACCATGAAAACTGCGGAATAGACCGACAAGACGGTTAATGATCCACACATACAAATAAACAGCCAAGTCTACGTCCTCAACACATGGGATACTGCGCGACTAAAGTTCATAAACAAGTTTAAGACTCTAAGTTTGTATGAACACATGAACATCCCAAAACATTAAAAGCAAAAAGGGATTAGGTACGAGATTACTCACTTGATAAACGATGCGGTGTAAGATAAAGCAAGAACCAACTTTAAACAAGCACAAGTTAACCTATAAATAAGATTATTGTTTTAATGATTTGTTTTAAGTCTTGATTATAAGTTAGCATAATTAATAAGTAAGTTATTATATATAATATATTACCGGAAAACAGGGCAGAACAGGGAGGAAGACGGAGGCAGAGAGGGAGGCGGCAGAGAGAGCAAGGAGGAGGACAGGAGAGATTAAGTGTTTTGTGTGTGTAGTGTTAGGAAAATAATACTATTATTTATAGAGAAACCCTAGGGAACACAATCCCTAGAAAAAGGGGAAAAGATCTTAAAAAGTAAAAGATTCCAAAAGCAAAAGATATCAAAAGATATGGCAGCTGCAGAGGCAAGATAAAGCTGTCAGGGAACAGTAAAAAGGCATGGGCGGTTCAGAAAAAAGTACTGGTCAAGCATGGCAAAAGCAGATTCTCGAAAGATTATGTCAGTCACTTTATCTGTCAACCAATGGGGTTGGTGCGCATGCTGCGCCGAAAGTAACTTTTCAGACATAAAGCAGATTAGGTCAACAGCTCAAAAGATAAGACAACTCAAAAGCAACGGCTAGATTAAACAGAAGAAAACTCAAAGGGTTTTAGCGCGAGAAAGCTCGAGCGCGAAGGCAGACACAGAAGGTCAAGAGAGCGCGAGCGCGAAGGCAGACAGAACCAACCTTAACGCGTCGCGGAAAGAACTACATTTCTAAGCGCGCCGCGGGAAGAATTACATTTCTTAGCGCGCCGCGGTAGGAACTAAAATTCCTAGCGCGCCGCGGGAAGAACTATAATTCTTCGCGCGTCGAGGGATGAACTACGATTCTTAGCGTGCTGCGAGAAGAACTACAAATCCTTAGCGCGTCGCGGGAAGAACTACCGTCCCTCGCGCGCTGCGAGAAGAATTACAATTCTTAGCGTGCTGCGAGAAGAGTTCATCTCGCGTATCGCTGAAACAGGTGGTCTTCACGCAGGATTCCTTGTAAGGGATCTGGCGCGTGGAGCTGCGCAGACAACCTTAGGCGGGAAGGAACAAAGGACAAGCAAAGAGTTAGAAGAAAAAGAGGGAAACAAGGCTTAAGGGCGGGACGGCGACAAGAGGGAAAAGAAGGCGGAAAGAGAGAAGGAGAGGGACGGGACGGCGGAAAGAAAGAGAGAGAAAGAGGCGGGAAGGAAAAGTATATATTATTATTAAAAGTAAAATATAAGTATAAATAAATATTAAATCATAAAAGAAAGAGATCGGGTCAGAGAAACGGGTACCTGGGTCGGGTCGGATCGGGCAGATGTCACAGTCTCCCCTACTTTAAGAAATTTCGTCCCGAAATTTATCTCGAAGTAGGTTGCGCAGAGAACAGGTGCGGGTACTTGATCTTCATTTGATCTTCCCTTTCCCATGTAAACTCGGCTCCGCGCTTGGACTCCCAGCGAACTTTCACGATAGGGATACGACTGCGCTTGGTTTGCTTAACCTCGCGATCCATAATCTCAACAGGCTTCTCAACGAAATGCATAGATTCATCAACTTGAACTTCATCAAGTGGAATGTGAAGGTTCTCGTCAGCTAAACACTTCTTGAGATTGGATACATGGAACGTTGGATGCACATTACTGAGCGCGGGCGGCAGGTCAAGTCTATAGGCAACTTTTCCTACACGCGCGAGAATCTTAAATGGTCCAACATATCGAGGAGCAAGCTTACCTTTCTTCCCAAAGCGGACAACACCCTTCCAGGGCGACACCTTGAGGAGAACAAGATCACCAACTTGAAATTCGAGAGGCTTCCGCCTACGATCTGCGTAACTCTTCTGTCGGCTTCTGGCAGTCAGCAGATGATCACGGATCTTGGCGATTTTATCGGTTGTCTCTTGAACAAGTTCGGGTCCTGTGATTTGAGTTTCACCCACTTCGCTCCAACAAATCGGGGAGCGGCACTTACGACCGTAAAGTGCTTCAAATGGGGCCATACCAATACTGGAATGATAGCTGTTATTATAAGAGAACTCGATCAAAGGCAGGTGTGAATCCCAATTACCTCCAAAATCAAGAACACAAGATCGGAGCATATCCTCAAGAGTTTGAATAGTTCGCTCAGACTGACCGTCAGTCTGAGGATGATATGCCGTACTCATGTCCAAGCGAGTTCCTAACGCAGATTGGAGAGATTTCCAAAAGCGAGATATAAAACGGCCATCGCGATCGGATATGATGCTCAAAGGAGTACCATGGCGGCAGACAATTTCCTTGACATAAAGCTGCGCGAGTTGCTCAACACGGTAGTTTTCACGAATGGGCAGAAAGTGAGCAGACTTAGTCAAACGATCCACTATTACCCAAATGCTATCATGTTTGCTTGCTGTCAAAGGTAACTTGGTAATAAAGTCCATCGCTACACATTCCCATTTCCACGTAGGAATTTCTGGTTGTTCGAGCAAACCAGATGGGCGTTGGTGTTCAGCTTTCACTTTAGAACAAGTCAGACATTTAGCTACGAACACAGCAATATCCTTTTTCATACCGGGCCACCAATAAGTAATGCACAAATCCTTGTACATCTTATCAGCGCCAGGATGAATAGAATACCGAGATTTGTGCGCTTCACTCAGGATATCAGCGCGAAGATTCTCATCAAAGGGAATCCAGATGCGATTAAGATAACAGAGAATTCCACTCAGATTGAGCACAAAATGCGCTTCCGCGCCACACGCTAACTCGGCGCGAAGGTTACCATTACTGATGGATGCGCGCTGCGCGTCACGAATACGCGATTCAAGGTTGCTTTGAATCGGCGCGAAGTGAAGCTGGGTGCGCGGCAAGATACAGTTAAGTTGGCAGGGTTTTCGGCTGAGCGCATCGGCTACCACATTAGCCTTACCAGGATGATACCGGATCTCACAATCGTAATCGCTGATGAGTTCGTTCCATCGGCGTTGTCTCATGTTGAGTTCCTTTTGTTCAAAGATATGCTGAAGGCTTTTATGGTCAGTGTAGAGGATACACTTAGTACCATAAAGGTAGTGTCTCCAGATCTTCAAGGCAAATACCACTGCACCAAGTTCGAGATCGTGAGTTGTATAATTCTTTTCATGAACCTTGAGTTGCCTTGATGCGTAAGCGATAACCTTGCCTCGTTGCATAAGAACACAACCGAGACCTTGGTTGGAGGCATCGCAGTACACGACAAAATCATCATTACCCTCAGGTAACGCAAGAACAGGAGCTTCACACAACAGACGCTTGAGCGTTAGAAAGGCTTCTTCTTGCTTCGAGCCCCAAATATACGGTTTACCTTTGTGCGTTAGAGCTGTTAAAGGCAAAGCGATCTTCGAGAAGTTCGAAATGAAGCGCCGGTAATAACCAGCTAAGCCCAGAAAGGAACGGATCTCGGTAGGAGTAGATGGCGTAATCCAGTTCTTGATTGCTTCAATCTTGGATGGGTCGACATGGATACCCATCTTGTTCACAACATGGCCAAGAAACTGTACTTCATCAGACCAAAATTCACACTTGGAAAGCTTAGCATAGAGCTGCTCGGCTCTAAGCTTTTGCAATACCAATCGGAGATGTTGCTCGTGCTCGGCCTTGGTCTTAGAATACACCAGAACATCATCGATAAACACAATCACAAAACGGTCCAAGAAAGGCCTACACACCCGATTCATTAGATCCATGAAAACGGCGGGTGCGTTGGTTAAACCGAAGGACATGACCAAGAATTCAAAATGGCCATAACGAGTTCGAAAAGCAGTCTTCGGAACATCTTCATCGCGGATGCGCAACTGGTGATAACCAGAGCGGAGATCAATCTTGGAGAAACAAGAGGCACCTTGGAGTTGATCGAAGAGGTCGTCAATACGCGGTAAGGGATACCGGTTTTTAATGGTGAGTTTGTTCAACTCGCGGTAATCAATACACATGCGAAACGATCCATCTTTCTTTTTAACGAACAACACCGGAGCACCCCAGGGCGAAGAGCTAGGGCGGATGAATCCTTTAGCAGTCAACTCTTGAAGTTGGCTTGCCAATTCTTGCATCTCAGCGGGCGCAAGACGGTAAGGAGATTTAGCTACGGGGGAAGCACCAGGGACAAGATCAATACGGAACTCGACTTCACGAGCGGGAGGGATACCAGGAAGATCATCAGGAAAAACTTCAGGGAAATCACGCACAACAGGGATATCGCGAAGCTTCTTTTCTTCAGCAGGTTTAACCACATGGGCTAAGAATGCAATATACTTCTTCCGCATGAGTCTTCGGGCTTCGGCGCAAGACATAAGCTTAAGACCACTGGAGGGTTTTTCGCCGTAGATATGAAGATCACCATTTTCTCGAGGTATGCGAATCATCTTCTTGGCGCAAATAACTTCGGCGCGATTATGCGTAAGCCAGTCCATACCAATGATAACATCAAAGCCTCCAAGAGGCATAGGGATGAGGTCGATTAGAAAATCGTTTTCGTTAAGGTTAAGCGTGCAATCTTTAATCACCGAGTTAATTAAAACAGTTTCACCGTTAGCCAATTCAACTGAAAAATTCTCTTTTAAATCGTTGCGCGGTCGCGCAAGCTTCTGCTCGAAGGCGCGAGAGATAAAACTTCGATCGGCGCCAGTATCAAAAAGTACAGAAGCATAAAATCCGTTAAGCAAAAATGTACCATTAACTACGTCATTATTCGCTTGCGCTTGGTGCGCGGTTATGTTAAAAGCTCGTCCACGCGTCACTTGGTTCGAAATCTGGTTCACCGGATTCGCTTGTGTGATTTGCACTTGTAGTCTCGGGCACGCGTTCCGGAAATGACTGGGATCACCGCAGTTAAAGCACGATCTGGGTCGTGGGTTTTGGTAGATTGATTGTGGGTTCTGCGGGTAGACTGGTGGTGTTGGCGCAATTGGATTGGCGGGAAGGACTCTACAGTTTTCTGCAAGGTGACCAGCGCGGCCACATCGGGTACAAAGTCGACATGGGACTTGAGGTGGGTGGTGGAGTCTACAGGTTGGGCAAAAGGGATGGTTTCCTGTGTAAGGTTTCTTAGTTGGCGGGGCAGGGAGTGCTGGATTGGTTAAGGCATAGTTGTGGACTATAGGAGGTGTTGGGTAAGCTGACAGAGGGTTAGGCGCGTAAACTGGAGGTTGGTATGCGGGTTGCTGGACAATGGGTGGGTTGGTAAGCGTATAGGCCTTGCGCCTGCGCTTGAGGTTGTTACGGTTTGAGGGTTCTGGTTTGGTTTCTGTTGGTTCAGGGGCAGTCTTGGTGAGTTTGGTCTTCTCAGTTCCCCGCAGGAACAGGGTTCCTGCTCTGACATGGTTGTCGCTGAGCACAGCGGCCAACTCGATGGCGTCAGAGAGGGTAACTGGGTTTCTGGCCCATACAGAATCTTGAATTTCCATGGGGAGACCCCCAAGGAATTTTTCGATTGCTCGGCGTGAAGGGGTAACAAGGTGAGGGACCAGTAAGCTTAGCTCGTGGAAGCGCGTCGCGTACTCGCGCGCTTCACCGCTGTATTGCTTCAAGTTCCAGAATTCCTCCTCTAGGCGCTTAATTTCGTTGGGAGGGCAGAATTCTCGCGTCAGAATTTCCTTGAATTCCTCCCATGTCATGCTAGAAGCAGCCTCTGCGCCACGCGCATGAGCTACTCCATTCCACCATGTAAGCGCTCTAGATTCCAGGACACTGGAAGCATACAGGGTTCGTCTGTCTGAGGGGCATTGGGTATGGAGGAAAGTGTTTTCAATCTTTTCGATCCATTGGAGCATCACGGTGGCTCCTTCAAGACCTGTGAACTTTGGAGGGTTACCCGCGTTAAAGGACTTAATGTTATAACTGGAGGTATTGTTTTGGCTCAAGGCTTGGGCTATCGCGGCGGCCATTTCCTGGGAACGTTGCTGTCTACGCATGCGCGAGGCTTCTCTTCTCTGAAATCGGCGAGATAGCGGAGGCATTCTATAAAAATTTTAATTTTAGTTAATATCTTGGTTTTTGCGCAAAGTATAACTTTATAAAGCTTGGTTTCGCAGAGTTAGATACTATCAAAAGTTAAAGTAAAAGAAATGACTTTAATGCAGACTTAATAAAGGTAACAAATTCGAATCGAGAATCGACAATTCATGCATCACCATGACTTTCCGAATTCCCAATTTAAAATATACGGGCAAACGAGTATTGGAGATTGACGATTCATGTATCACCATGACTTTTCAATCTAAAATATAAAATATACAAGAAAATGAGTATTGGAGGTTGACAATTCATGTATCACCATGACTTTTCAAGTCTCCAACCTCAGAACATAATCGTAAATGGAAATTGAAAATCAACTATTCATGTATCACCATGACTTTTCGGATTTTCAATCCCAACAAACGAATATGTAAGTAAAATCAATAAAAATCGAAATTCAACAAAAATCGAAATATCGCGAAATAAAACATAAAATCATATACTGCGCAAGCGCGAGCATATTCATAAATAACGAGTAATTAACAATAAGCGCGCGAACATGAGATTTCTCTCATGCGCGAGAAGGGACTCTTAGGTATTCTAGGCCGTTACGTCTAACCACCTATCCTAAAGTCAACGAGCTCTGATACCAATCTGTAACACCTCGACCAAAGGCGGATTATACATCGGGGCGCCACATATTGTTTCATTACTCGTGACACTATTGGGTGTCAATATTTAATAAATACATTTATTCGCGCACGCGCAAAGTAAACACAAGATAACATAAATCATCATAAATCAATATATCATAATATTCGAACAGTAATAACTTGTCTTGATACATTTTAATCTAGGTCCAAAATAAAGAAAACTTCCTATGTGTCCACAAGCTCCAAAACAGCTACTGCAAACCTGAACATGTGTTAAAATAAACGTCAAACACTTGCGTGTTGGTGAGAAATCAAGTTTAATACAATACATAGATAATCATAAATCTGCGCGCAACATGTGTATGTCTGGTTTTCAACAAGGGTGTAATCTGATCGGGACCAACTCTAAGATTCATAAGACTGCCAGTGCTCACAATTGAGCTCACAAACAAAACAAACTGTGCATGTGTAAACAAAAGAGAAAATCATAAACGATAGTTCTCCCGTGTTCATCTAATGGTACCATGAAAACTGCGGAATAGACCGACAAGACGGTTAATGATCCACACATACAAATAAACAGCCAAGTCTACGTCCTCAACACATGGGATACTGCGCGACTAAAGTTCATAAACAAGTTTAAGACTCTAAGTTTGTATGAACACATGAACATCCCAAAACATTAAAAGCAAAAAGGGATTAGGTACGAGATTACTCACTTGATAAACGATGCGGTGTAAGATAAAGCAAGAACCAACTTTAAACAAGCACAAGTTAACCTATAAATAAGATTATTGTTTTAATGATTTGTTTTAAGTCTTGATTATAAGTTAGCATAATTAATAAGTAAGTTATTATATATAATATATTACCGGAAAACAGGGCAGAACAGGGAGGAAGACGGAGGCAGAGAGGGAGGCGGCAGAGAGAGCAAGGAGGAGGACAGGAGAGATTAAGTGTTTTGTGTGTGTAGTGTTAGGAAAATAATACTATTATTTATAGAGAAACCCTAGGGAACACAATCCCTAGAAAAAGGGGAAAAGATCTCAAAAAGTAAAAGATTCCAAAAGCAAAAGATATCAAAAGATATGGCAGCTGCAGAGGCAAGATAAAGCTGTCAGGGAACAGTAAAAAGGCATGGGCGGTTCAGAAAAAAGTACTGGTCAAGCATGGCAAAAGCAGATTCTCGAAAGATTATGTCAGTCACTTTATCTGTCAACCAATGGGGTTGGTGCGCATGCTGCGCCGAAAGTAACTTTTCAGACATAAAGCAGATTAGGTCAACAGCTCAAAAGATAAGACAACTCAAAAGCAACGGCTAGATTAAACAGAAGAAAACTCAAAGGGTTTTAGCGCGAGAAAGCTCGAGCGCGAAGGCAGACACAGAAGGTCAAGAGAGCGCGAGCGCGAAGGCAGACAGAGCCAACCTTAACGCGTCGCGGAAAGAACTACATTTCTAAGCGCGCCGCGGGAAGAATTACATTTCTTAGCGCGCCGCGGTAGGAACTAAAATTCCTAGCGCGCCGCGGGAAGAACTATAATTCTTCGCGCGTCGAGGGATGAACTACGATTCTTAGCGTGCTGCGAGAAGAACTACAAATCCTTAGCGCGTCGCGGGAAGAACTACCGTCCCTCGCGCGCTGCGAGAAGAATTACAATTCTTAGCGTGCTGCGAGAAGAGTTCATCTCGCGTATCGCTGAAACAGGTGGTCTTCACGCAGGATTCCTTGTAAGGGATCTGGCGCGTGGAGCTGCGCAGACAACCTTAGGCGGGAAGGAACAAAGGACAAGCAAAGAGTTAGAAGAAAAAGAGGGAAACAAGGCTTAAGGGCGGGACGGCGACAAGAGGGAAAAGAAGGCGGAAAGAGAGAAGGAGAGGGACGGGACGGCGGAAAGAAAGAGAGAGAAAGAGGCGGGAAGGAAAAGTATATATTATTATTAAAAGTAAAATATAAGTATAAATAAATATTAAATCATAAAAGAAAGAGATCGGGTCAGAGAAACGGGTACCTGGGTCGGGTCGGATCGGGCAGATGTCACAGTAGATACTAAATTTATGATACTTTTGTTAAATAAATAGTTAAATTGTATAGAATTTTCTTCATGTTTATTTTAAATTACACTTCAAGTAGTTCTTTCTGCATCTTGTAAAAGCACAGTGTACTTAAACTATCAAAAAAACATGAGGCTCACAGTTAGATGTCAATCCTTACATGTTGAAGAGATAAAATAATTTGCGAATTTACTATTGGATATAGGTGAAGGGAATGTTGGGGGGGGGGGGGTCAAATGGCGACAATGATTGTACAAATTCCGATGATCTTCTAATTAACAATTCGTTATATCCAATATCTGATTTAATATACTTTTTCTATCCTTCGAATTTAGAAAAGTTATATTAACTTACTTTCGAGGACGGAAAATATTGTCGTTTGAAATTATATGTGTTTATTAGACGATTTTTATATTTTCACCCGTGGCACCCACGGGACAATAACCTTGTTTTACACTATAAAGAAGAATTTTAATTGCGTTAACAAGTTTACTAATCGAATGTATTATACATTTTTCAAACATTCCTAACCATTTCCAAATATGAAATCCAATTCAAATTTCGAAATTCTAATTCTTTTATAAAAAATTCTACTAAATACTTCATATTGTTGGAAAAATATTAAGAAAAAAAATCATGTTTAGGGTTTGTAAATTTATAACGAGTTTGATTCAAACTACATAGGACAAGAATTTCAATACCATTAGCTAGATTACCAACATAACATGTTATAGATTTTTCAAAAATTCCATTTTATTTCTAATTTCGAATCCAATTCAAATTTCAATTCTAATTCTTTAAAAAAAAAATCTTCTAACCCAAAAAAAAACTAAATTGAGTAAAATTATATCTCAAAATAATTACTTAATGTTATGAAACAACTCATTATTACCTCATCAAACCCTTAATCAATTGCTTTGACTTTGTGTTAACTACTATTGATGATAAGATTTGAAGTTTCATATTCTTGTAACTAACTATGTAATGTAAACAATATCATGATCAATATGCACCTTAGTTTCTCTATGCAATCTCTTGTATCTAACACTTTATCAACACCTTGGCTCTATTCTCATTATGATTGATGAGGATCTCTCCATAAAATTCTCTATGTGGTGATCTTAATATCTTTAATTATCTCCAAACATCGAGAAAAATGGATCATCTCCTTTGACATACATCAAATTTAGATGCCATCCTTGAAAGCAATCGTAGGATGTTGTTTAAAATATTGAGGCGGAATTCGAACTGTCGTCCCAGAAGCTGTCGCGATTGTGGTATCACTATCTAGAATCTACTTCAATTCGCATATCCAGCTGGTAACTATTATGATATTTTGTTTCAGAGATGCATATTATTTTAACATAAGAACCTAAGAGTTACCTAAGCAAAAGGATTAAAAAAAAATGTAGAATGGTATTAAGTGCCACTAGTCAACCTAGTAACATAAGCGAAAGCAGTAGACTTCACCCAGATCTACTATACTTCTTCTCTTTTTACATATTTAGTTCTTTAAATTTGGTTGAGTAATAATACATCCTATCTTATTTTTTCCGTAACCAAAATATTAGTTGCTGTAGTTAAATTTTATAATAAGATATTTTAATACATGTACACGCACAGAGTACTCAAAATGTTACTTATATAAGCTTGATAATAAAACATAAATGATATTCAATAGGCAATTATAATAACTGAATATATTAATTCTCACGAAGCGAATATTATAGCATGAGTGTGTTGACGATACACATAATTGCAGTTTCACATATGTGAATTAACTTCAGCATATAGTTTTAACAGTTTCTTTTACTGCAATTGTTATAAATATATAACATTATGGTTATCAATACCTAATATAGATTAGCTTTCTCTCCAAGTTTTCCTACCCTATATATACATCTCATGTCTCTCTTTGTAATACACATCATATTAATGAAATCTCCATCTTTCTCCCTACATCTCTTTCTCACATATTTGACTATTAGGTTAGTTTCACAACACGTTATCAGCACGAAGCTATAACAATTTATTTGTCACCGTTTCATCAAAGTATGTTATGTTAAGTGTATTCTACAATTATCTTCGGCCATTTGAATGATTTATAAGGTACGTCAATTGCAACTTATACATTCTTTGTACTTGCCTGCAAATTTATATATTTTGATTGGTATTGGGTTGCTAGTAGGGCAACGGCGGCTTAACTATCCTAAACTTCAATTATGTGAATTAAATTTTCTTTTTCTTTCTAAGACAAGTCACTAAATAGAGTGGTGTTCAATAACTAATAGGAAGATATTGCATCTTTTCGTTTGAGTTTCAACCATGTAAATTAGAAAAAAAAAAAAAGATATGTACTTATATTTTACTAACTCATTAAAACAAGTTTGGCTAGTATTGTCGATGTAGAAAAACACAACAGGGTTATCAATACAGTGGTATATGTTTACGAGATGATGCAATAGAAGTTTTCAAATGAAGATCATGAAACGTTATTCAACCTAAGGATTCGCAAGTCAATGGCTGAAGATGCAAATGATCGAGTACAAAAGTTTTGGACAACTTTCACAGAAGATCAATATTTACCATTTAAACGGATATATAAATCAGGGGGAGATAATACGCGTTGCACTCTTTTACCCTTAGCTATGGTTTTGTCCCACTGGGTTTTCCTAGCAAGGTTTTTAATGAGGCAACATCTTCAAGCGTATTATGTTAATAACCAAGTGGGAGTGTTATAAATATATAATATTATGGTTATCAATACCTAATATAGATTAGCTTTCTCTCCAAGTTTTCTTACCCTATATATACATCTCATGTCCCTCTTTGTAATACACATCATATTAATGAAATCTCTATCTTTCTCTCTACATCTCTTTCTCATATGTTTGGCTATTAGGTTTGTTTCACAACAGCAATCAAATTATTGTCATTATTGATTTAACCTTTTTTAATTCGTTCAATATTTTCCACCATAAGTTATAAAATGAATATAATTACTAGTTTAAATCGTCAAAACCCATAAGAACCGAAAAAGGTCATATTTATTGGCTATATTTACTTTTACGCTACTGATCTCCCTATCTAATAAAAGAATGGATTTTCATAAAATTGCTTTAAAGTGCCAAATGTCAACATTTGACTATTTATCCACATGGCATTTCAAAATTTAATTTTATTTGATTTTAAACAAAAAAGTTAACAGGTCCATTTTTCTTAAAACCCAACAGAAAAGTGAAAAACCCTAAATTGGTTTCCTCCTCCGCCTAGTTCTTCCTTCCACCTGGTTCTTTCTCTAAGGGTATGTTTGGCAAAACTAGCTGGTATCTGTAGCTGGAAGCTGGTGGTTAGAAGCTGTAGCTGTTAGCTGTAACTTTTTAGAAATATTTAGGTGTTTGGTAGAGTAGCTGTAGCTTTTAATAATACTAGTTGGGTGCTCGCGCGGTGCATCGTTTTAACCCAAAACCTATTCTGACTTGAACCTTTCGACTCAAAACCGTACCAACATGAACCGAACTAAATTAGCCATTTTTGCATCGACTTGTTCCGACCCTAATTTGGTCTTACACATGACCCGGGCTTGCCTGACTCGACTTGTTATCGATCCTAACCAATATTCACATAATATGTTATTTTTTTAAAGTTAAAGAAGTGTAACAATATGATACTCAAATTAAAGAGAATAAAATGCTCGTTTTCATGATGCAATTTTTTTTAAAAAATATTAACATGCGAAAAAGAAATGGTGTTTTAAAAAGTCATAGGGGTAGTTGGTTTTGAATATGGGTTAAATTTATAATTATTATATGAATTAACAAAAGATTATGAAACTTCAAGTATCAAAATTGTAAAATTTAAAATATCAAAAGCTTGTAGCTTTTTCTAAACGTTAGTAGTTGGAGCTTTTAGCTTTAAGCTTTAAGCTTTTTTTCCTAACCTAAAAGCTTCAAGCTACTCTAATCAAACAAGACTTTTCAATAGATTTGAGTTTTTTCTTAAAAGCTTGTAGCATAAAGCTCCTAAAAGCTCTTTGCCAAACATACCCTAATTGATGTCTTAATTTTCTCTCTACATCCTAGTTACATCAATTAATCATTTGGTGGTTCAATTTCTTTCAATTTCGACATCATCATCGTTCACTGTTTCAATCAACAACGTATGTATATTCTTTCATCTAATCTGTGAATCTTTGCCTCGATGATGAAACCTTAAATCTTAAAATTTTGTCAATTTATGTGGCATAAACCATCATTCGATCGATTTTAGAATATGTTTTTTGTTATATTCGACCATCGATACTAATATTAATACTGATGTTAATTAATACTCTTATTGATTGTTTTGGCTCATGTAGGCGTGACTACATGATGGAAGAATTGCATTTTTAAATGGCTATTTTACAAGATAAGATTTCAATGTTCATATTTGTTTATAAGGTTGTACGCCAAGTGTTCGATATATTGCGTGAATAAATTTACTTTATTTTATGGTATGTGAAACAGGTTGAGTTATCTTATAAAGATGCAGAACTTCGATTTCTTGAAGTTTGTTAATTGTTCACACAACATTTACAAGGTATTTTAAGTTTGTTGACTGATATATATTTTTTACCCTGTTGAGATAACTTTAATTTGCTTCTGAATAATCTGTATATGCAGATTTTTTCCATGAACGAAATATTAAGAGCATTAATGATATGTACCGAACGTTACGTGGCGAGGAGGTATTTTTAAAATGCTTATACAACTCATGATTGGATTTATATCAACGTTTTGGGTTTTATTACATATCTTAGAAGAGGAAAGAGACCTTAATCCACATGATCGTCTAATTCATGTTTATTATTTAACAAGAGACAAACATACATTGGTTTTATAATACGTTTTTGTTCTGATTTTTGATTATAATAATATCAAAAATATGTTTTATAATATGTTTTCCTGTGGAGCTTGAACATGTGGTGCCTGTGGTTCATCGTAGATGACTGCATTTTCCTGTGTTGGTGCATCAACCATATGTTCATCTATCATAATGGTCAAAGTCCAAATTGAATTCATCATAACCAGTGAAACATGCAATTCAAAATTGCAATTGGACTGGAAACAAGATATCGTTGTAATACTTATATCACTAGACGTAGCATCATCGCTAAACAACCCTAATTAACAGTTATTTCAATTTAGCATGTTTAAGTTGTCCAGTTGATTCAAACAAAGTCGGCTCACTTAAATCTCATAATTAATCCATTATATGTTAATTAATTTTGATGAAAATTATATCGTCGTGACCGTCATTACCTTGTTAACACGAAATGATCAATGAAAAGGAGTTTAATGAAGGTCAAATATTTAGAAAATTTTGGCAGGGGCTCGTTTAGGAAACAAGTAAATCGAGGAAGACGAAAGGGTTCATTCATTTACCACTGGGCTTTATATATTATCATATCTGCACGCACCCCTAGGCTCACGAATAAGCTCAATCGGTAGTTCAAAACTATTGAATGGCCTTCTATTTGTTTATACATTCGTTAACACAAGTTAACGAATCAACTTTAACTTAACGTCATAACGAATAACAAGCTATTCGTCTTTCATTCGTTATCTTAATCATAGTGAATGAGGTCGTTTGTTATCATACCAGCGGAATCGAATGAACTATAACGAATGGTTACATTCGTTATCAAAATACACTAATACTTGTTTATATTAATTGATGCTATTCACATACACAAGGAATTGTGTATTTCTCATCATTATTATTATATTTATATTAAACCGTGGTTACTCGCTCAACATGTGTTGTTGACAAATTACTTTTACGCATAATGCAAGTTGTTATATGAAGTGAATTGAAGTGAAGAATGCATAATGAAGGTTATTATAAAAGTTTGAATGTTTATGAATTTGTTTTTATTTTGAACTATTTGTGTACGATTATTGTGAATAAATAATTTAGATATTGACACATATTATTATTAGTGTCTTTGAGCTATGATACAAATTATATCGCGCCCCTACATGTTCCACCTTTGGTCAAGGTGTGACAGATTGGTATCAGATCCGAAAGCTATAAGATAGTTGATTAGACGTAACGACCTAGTAGCATGCTTAGGGTCCCTATACGTGTTCCTAAACGTGGCACCCTACTTGTTTAAATTTTTGTACATTGCTTAGCATATTTAAATTGTTTGTCATATACAATTGTACATAAAAGCACACACTTATTCCAATGCAATGCATCACTCTCAAAATTATTTTCATAACTCTAGCACGATTTTTCTTTTCCGGCATTTCCTTTAGAAATCCCACCTTTTTACTTCCCTCTCATTGATGATGATTCATGTGACGACCACCTTCCACAAATATAACCGAATTCACGGTGATACGTGGCTAAACTCGGTTCTTCCCTACATTGTTTTATTTGAATGAATGGGTGAGAAAAGTCATGGTGGCTCATGGATACCCCGACTGTACGCATTAACGCCCCATATCTCCATTTTAATCGATTTTCGATTATTTTGTTAAAATAAAGCCATGGTGATACATGGATGATTTAACAACTAAGTGTTTATTATTGATTTTGCTTATGGATATTAATTTTGATTTCTCATTTTTGTTATAAAGAACCATGGTGATTTCATGAACTCGTAACTGCTAAGTGAATTGTATTTGCTTCATTTCATACAACCAAAATTTTGAATATCTCATATTTGAAGTTCTTTTCTAAATAATAAAATTTTCAATCTCAAACATTGAATTATCCAAGGATTTCTCAAATTTTACGCATGTTTCAATTTACATTACTCAACCTTGCATATTTACAACACTTACCCGAAAGTTGTGAAAATTTTTAATCAAAACCATACACCCAAAAAAACTTAAGAAATTTTACACATTTTCCCCCACAGCATGTCTTCTCACCTTATCATTCGCAACCGTCGCACCGGTAACTCAAAACGCAACTGTCACTCTGGTACCTCCGACCATTATATCTCATCCCACTTTGCTGAAGGAATCGTTGAAGCTCTTCCAACCCTCATCGCCCAACTTCAAGCCATGAGTGCCGCCACCACACCCACAATTACCAACCAGTTGCTTGTTCCTTCGAGCGATCATAAACACAAACACCGAAACTACGCCCTAACCAACTCGAACTCATCACTAACCCAAGATATCCAAATTCAACCCCACAAAAAACCTTGTGTATTACCCATGCTTCTCTTCTTGATGTTATGAAATAAAGACGCAGAAATCTTAATACTTCCCACTTTGTGGAAAATATTATCTGGTAAGATCATGGTCAAAGTAGAGTATGCTTTGGTTTCGATATCTAAGGCCTTTTTCTCTTCCTGTGTAGAAGCAGATTATGCCTTTGGTTCAAAACCTGTAATTGCATCACCAAGCAATGGAGCGGTAAAAACATCATCAAGACATCTAGAGCAATCATGATGTACGGATCCTAAATGTGCTTGGAATCTAGGTTCCCACTTAGCAAAGTCACTGAATTTCATAAGACGGGGACATTTGGAATGTGAACCGATTTCAGCGTCTAAGTGAAGCATTTGTAGCATCACCATATTTTGAGATGCTAACGCGTAAACGTTAGACATGTCAAAAATATGAGTTTAAATGATCAACAAGTCCAAGTTTAAAACTTAAGGGTATAAAGTGTAATTTATTGTAACGGATGAATCGAGTATGGTAACGAATGATGAACAGTAACAAGAATGGTATAAGGTTAAGGTAACGAATGAGGATGGTTCTGGTAACGAATGGTATCACGAATCACTATGATGAATGATACCAAATGTGTAACGAATGACTATAACGAATGATAAGTTTATCGAAATGAATCAACAAACGAATGACCAAATGAATAGCATAACAAATAGAGGTTTGTTGATAGCGAATAGGGCTTTCACGAATGGTGTTTTGATGTCGAATGGTCTATAGTACACGAATGAGCAATTATAACAACCTGCCACGTGTCAATAAACGGTTATATGTCTGTCACGAATGAACAACTACAATATAAAGAATGGGTCGTTATATGTAACGAATGAGATCTTCAAATCTTCAACAAAATTTCTAGATCTTCATATTCACATATCCAAACTTTAATCCAAACATCAGTCAAATTTGTATTACTCGTCCGTAACACAACCAAATGCAACAACTAGTAGCTTAAAACACTCGTAATTACCCCGCGAACAAACCCTGCGTATACCAATTATCAACCAATCTCGTCCGAAATCAATCCAAAACTCAAACATAAACCTCCGTTCTGTACATTGCCAAATAAACCAAAATTCCACTCTATTAACCAACAATAACCCAATTAAACTTAACAATAGCTTGTAGATTAGATTACAAACTGAATTCAACTCAAATTGATATCAATTATCCATTACTTAGTTATAATAGATTCAAACTTAATCATACAGTTTCAAGTCTCAAACAATAACAACTAACTAATGAATTCTCAATAATTCATCACAATTATAACTCAAATCACCTTTAGCAATCGAACGTCTAGGTTGTGATACCACTTGACAAACCTATTACGGACGAATCGATTTCATATCATAACTAATATACGGATCTAATTCACTGATATGCGATAGGTGATTGATTGAATACGTTAATGAAGTGTGTGTGTGTGTGTGTGTGTTGAGAGGAAAATTGAGCAGAGTAATGAATGGGGATCACACTTGTTAATTTATGATCTACATACAGATTATATATAGAAGATGAATCTCATTCTTTATACATGCCATAATGAATGGGGATCATTTGTCTTCAATCTCTAACTTAACTTAATAGTATAGTGAATGACTCATTCACTATACCTCATTCGTTAACATTTCATAACGAATGGTACATTAATAATAAAGATTAGGCCCATTCGTTAAACATCCTTAACGAATGGCCATTAAACATAACGTATGGGTTCATTCGTTAAACATACTTAACGAATGACCCTATAAATACACGAATGGACTGGTGAAATTACCAAAATTCCCTTTTATATAAATAAAGACAAACATAATAAACAAAGACCGAGACGACTAAATAATGCACTAACAAAAGGTTGAACACATTAATCATGAACATGATTGTACGAAAATAGTAATAGTAAAAAACAAAAACAAATAAATAAAAGAGTAAAATTAGTAATAGTAAAATCCTAATAAACGAACATATGTATGTAAACGAAAGTATATAAACGAATGTAAATGAACACATTACCAAACATTCACAAACACAACTAAATGAACTTGGTCTTTGTTCATGTTCGTCCATTAAGCTTACCGAACAAAATCCTTCGTTAATGTAAGTTCATTAATTAAACGAAACAACATAAATGAATTTCCTGCCGAACGTTTCACAGTTCATTTACAGCTTTATTTAAACATACCTTTAAAAGCCTAGTTTTTATTCTTACTGGTAATCACATAAATATTACTTTTTACATACATTTATTTTACTAATTGAGTGTAGAATGCATACCTTAAGCTGTTTGTATTACTTCCAGAATCCATACAATTTCCAGATAAGAGTTATACAGACATACTTTAAGTTGATTGTATAGCGCGGTTGATAAATTCATATATAAAGTTCAAACAATTAAATGAAAATCAAACCTCTGCGACGAAAGATATGGTTAACGAAGGCGAAGAGGAGATCATTGTTCTTGATATTAAAGGAAATCTGATCAAGTCCATTAAAGGAAAAGAATAAAGTGACGTTAAATCATACACTTCGAGTGCACTAACCATGATTGTTTGTGCTAAATATCTTGAGATTCAAACTATAATTTCCAGTTTTCAACAACATTTTAATATATCCATGAATAGTAGTCAAATAGTTTCCTAGTCTTAATTAAGATGTATATAACATACTTGAAAACAAATCCAGCACCAGAACAAAACCGATCAACGGTTTGAAAATTCACATTTGTATTCATGTTATAAGAATCTGATTGTCTATTGCAAGTCAAAAATCATGAAAATTTCAAAAATAAAAAAACTACACATGTAAATCATAAACCAAAGAAAGTTACACAATTAGTTATGTCGTATACAATTTTTCATGTAAAATCCTAAATATGTTGACATCTATCTATAGCTCCACTATTATAACATCCTAATTCATGTAAAACACTAAATCTGCTTTAACCTGAAATTCATGTAAAACAACAATAAATTGTATAAGTACCATTAAATCACGAAGCATGCTCCGACGGATGGATACAGACGGATCATCGCCAGAAATATTACCATAATTGGAGGATTTGACAGCGAACGAAACGGAACGGAACGTGACGGCGAGTGGCGATCGAAGAAGGCGAAGGAACTGGTTCTTGTGGTGGCGGTTGGTGAGATTCCGGTGTCGTCAGTGGTGGTGGTGGCGGCGATGGACAAGGGTGATAGAAGTTGATGTGGTTGGGAGAGTTTTGGGATTTAGGGTTTGATAGGAATAAAAGCTTGTAGATCCAAATAAGACTAAAATGGGTGGGTAATGACCCATGTGGGATTCATATTTTGAAACTGGGTTAAAAAGTGTGAGAAGCGCTGAGAGATTGACTAGTGACGTGAAGTAGTAGTCTTTTATTAGAGTAGTATGATTTACGAAGTATTTATATATGTTTTGGTAATATGTAACTTTAAATGCATAATAATTATTATAATTCTCTGGTAGTACTATAATTCATATCGTTTACTAGTTTTTATTAGGGTTGTCCAAACTGCTCGCCGCTCAACGCTCGCTTGAAAATCTCTCGAAAAACACTCGTTTGATTTCGCTCTATTTGGAAATGAGCCGTTCGGTTCAGTCCGGTTTGAAAACAAACCAAGCACAAGCAAAGCCTCACTCAGTTCGTTTCGGTTCGTTTTTTCTTGAATAATTTTTTATTTTATTATATATATATATATATATTATGTATATATGTAAAAATAAAGTATTTTTTAAATTTTTTGAAATTTCTCTCTTTTGTGTTGACTTTAAAGTTCAATTTTAAAATCTAACTACTCATTTTATATATGGTCTCTTGTTAACTTTCAGTCTTAGACATTTTAGGTTGGAAGTCAAGAAATTTTGGAGTTGTAAGTCTTAAATTAATCATATTTTTTTCTTTCATAAATTTAAAATAAAAAACTTTGTACGAAACCAAGCAAAACCAAGTCAAACCAAGCGCTCGGTTTCAAACCAAACCAAATTCAAGCATATGTTATCACTTGTTTCTCAAAATTCAATCTGCTCGGTCCAGCTCGCTTTCAAACCAAACCAAGTATGAGCAAGTTTTTATTAAGTATCACTTTGTTTGACGAGACATATGTATAAACTGTTTATATAACTTACATAACCAACATAAACAATCTGTACATCTTAGAAATTGTTCATAACTAGTATTTTAACCCCTCGCGTTGCGGGGGGAGGGGGTTGTAAGGCCATAAAATAGGCCCATATTTTGACCGAAAAACCCTGAAAACTTTGACTCGTAATAAACAACACAAACTTTTGACCAAATTGGTTCCTAACCTGAACCAGTTTGGAACACTACGGTTTAGAATGCGACATGGTTACCCTAAACAATCCCACTATAAGAAGTAACCGCTTGCAAACAACAAAATGGGGCATGTTAGTTTGAACTATTTTTCGGTTTGTGATTTGTCATACATAACTCCAACCAGAGAATACTCAAACCAAAGAGCAAAGTACGGCGCGTAAATTTACACAATTAGACAATAAGAACACATCATGATTCAGTCAACTTCACAGTACTGAAATGCATTGTTTGTTATCTTAGAAAGCATAAACATAAAAAACAATGATTTTGGTAACTCATTCTTTCAGCTAAGTTATGGTTATCAGTTTTTTGCCCATAACGTGCCCCTACATGAATATAATCCGTTTTTTTATTCCAACTTAGGCTTCAAACTTCCGTTTGAAATGCTTCTCCTAGCTTTGGCTGGTTTGATTATAAGAGTCCTTTTTGCAACATCAAAATAAACACCAACTAGAAGGGAAACATACCAAAAGAACAAATTATAGAATAATCAAGGTGATAATCATAACAGAAGCTTCAAAGTGTCATATTCATCATACAAACTATGGGCTTCTTTTATTAATGTATTAACTTTAACCTAGATTTATCTTATATAAACTTACTAATGAGGTGTGCGTATAGCTAACCTGAGATCCTTCTGCAATAGGATATATCTTCTTCTATTTCATTTGGAAGAGTGTAAGGAAACTATTCAAATATTTTATTAAAGTGGAAACAGAAACATGGTGTAAATTTTTGCAACATTTGTTTATCTTTAGAAGTAATAAATATGCAAATAGATTTTCTCACTAGCCAATGTTCAATGTAAGTACTATTTCCAATAAAAATCAAACTTATGGTAGAGACTTACTCGACAATTTGTCAAAAATATTTGAAAAATGTTATAGTAATTTAAAAAAAAGCTAGGGATGCTGTAAAGTTCCTGCAACATATACAAAGTTTAAAGGTTAGAAAGTAGTTGATTACCTCAAAAAGTGTAGAGTACACTCGATTCGGAACAGATGACTCTGAATCAATTTCGTCTTTAATTCTTTTTCTTAATTTTCTTTCGCACGCCTGTGCACTAAATCGGCATCTGGCAGCACAAAACCGTTTTAGGATTTCACGATTTGGCTTATGTCAGTGCGGGAAAATCATACGATCTTTTGTATGTCAATAAATCGAACTGCAAAATACAAAGTTGAAAATCTTTACCTTCATTTTCCGCTTTTGCCTTATTTTTCTTGGTTGGCTGCACATAAATTCAATTCAAACATTAGTAAACAAAAACATTGTGAAGCAATATAAATACAAACTAAATGATTAATTGAAGACAATCACACATATATATTAACTAAAATTGTAGCTTAATCCAATAATGTTTAAACTTTCATCATGATACCAAAGAATCTTAACTGCAAGTGTGATGCTCGATAGAAAGAGAGAGAATATATTTCAACAATAAGAAAACAAAAAATGTTATACACTAACACAAATGATGAGCATACACATAACTACATAAGCACACACCAAACTAACCATCTACTCAACATCTGTTTTGGCTTTGTTTTAAGCTTAAAATGTCTAATAAATTAATAAAGGTGTAAATGAGGCTAAACTTTTGAAAACCGGCAGGATGATGCATACATCCTACACAAATATGATTGCTTTCACTCCCTAAACTCACTCCATTCCATGACCTTAACCGAAAGTTATTGTCACTGTATTCTCATGTGTAATCTCCAGACTACCTTAGTCATTCTTCAAAACTCCTTTCATCATCATCATCATCATCATCATCATCATCATCATCATCGTACTCAGTATATCCCACCAATAGCAATGCTATGGTAGGGTTTGAGGAGGGTAAGATGTAGACAGCCTTACCTCTATCCCATAGGGATAGAGAGGCTGCTTCCGGTGAGACCCCCGGCTCAATAGTAGTTTTGCATCAAGCCTTGGACATAAGGCACATAGCACTCAATCATCGGGACACCGGCTGATCGGTGCATGTGCCTTTGTCTTTCGGCTATCAACGCCACCACATGATGCCTGATTAACCTTCCGCCACTTTTAACGTTATTTTCACGAGATTAGTAAAATAACGTCAAAATTAGTGCAATTTTACTTTTGCCCACCCGAGGGTTCACACATATATACATTATATGCGCGCACCGCAAGCAGGGCAGTTTCACTTTCACTCAATGTTGTAAATATTCACTAATATATGTTTATAAGTTCTGTAACATCCTAAATATTATAATGTTAAATTATAATATTAAAAAAAGATTTCGTTGGGTTGTCGTGTGTTAAATAAATATTTTAATATTAAATAAAGAAAGTTACGTTTAGTGATTTCGCGTTAATAATTAATTAAGATCAAGTAAAGAAAGGATCATGGACTTAGATTAATTAAGGTGGGTTAAACAGTAATGGGCTTTAGGTCAATGGGCTTTAAGGGGTATAAATACTCCCTTAAACCATCCTAAAACCCTAACTCTCATTCCATCATTTCCATAATTCTCTACACACACACACACCTTCCTTATTATACAAAAAACAGCCAAGAGAAAGAAGAAGATTCAAGGTCAAACGAACGTTAAACATTAATAGATCTTCAATATACAAGTTAGATCCAAGGTTTAAGATTCATAAGCAAGCTAGCCGAAACCAACCGAACCCATAAAGGTATGTTCTGATTCGAGGTCAAACTATTAGTCTTGAAACTTGAATCTAGAGTAGATTGGCTTTAAACGAACATTAAAGTTGAAAACTTGATGTTAATAATGTAAGAAACGAACCCAAGATGGGAACGACTCGTTAAAAGGAACCCTAAAGATCTAGTCTTGAACGTTTAAGGTTTAAAGGTCCAAACTTTATGAATTTCCGGGTTCCGCCTTATCCGAAAATGGCCATGGGAACACTTATGGGATGAATAATAGTTTTAGTGAAGGTTTTCATGCTTTAAAGAAAAAAAATAAATATAAATATACATATATGTAATAATAATAATAATGGTAAGTGAGCAGTGGGTTAGGACCCATCTGTGACCTTGGGTTGCCCAAAACCCATCAGTCCCAAACCAGATCAATAGAGAACCATCTGGTCATCACCATCGATCACTTTTAGCAGAACTCGATTACCAAGAAGTTCGCTTACAAGCGGAGTCGCATACAAATACTTAGCCGATTTCACCGAACTCGATCAACATGGAACTCGATTACATTAGTATATCACATACAATAGCTAGATCGATTACACAGGGATAGTCTCTTACAATCTTATAATCGATTACATATAGACTCGCTCACATACTCGCATACAATACATACAAACTCGCATACAAATCTGAGCCTAATTACAAATCGATTACATTGTAATCGAGTCCCATGAACTCGATTACAATTACCACAGATTGATTACATTGGAATTCGATTACAAATAAACTCGATTACAACCTGAGTTCGATTACACCGAACTCGAACACATTAAACTCGATTAAAATCTGGATTCACATATATACATAATCGTATACACTGAAACTCGATTACAACAACCCTAAATCGATTACAAACAGCCATCGATTAAATGAGATGACTTGTTTACAAAGGATCGATTACATGATGAATTCGTTTACATTAGAACCCGATTACAAGTATGGTATGTTACAGTGAGATCCGAATACAATAGGGGCAGTCGCATGTAAAGGAAGATCGATTACAACGAATCTGGTTATAATCAATCGAATTCATTGTCATCGATTAAGGGACTCGATTACTTGGAATCTACTGGAAGAAAAAGAAAAAAAAAGAAAGAAGAAAATGAAATGAAGAAGAAGAAGACAATCAGATGATAAAAAAAGGAGTAATTGGGCTTTTCCATTTATTTATTTTATTTACCCTAGGCCCAACTCCTAGCCAAGCCCAAATTATAAACCCGAACCCTATTACACTCTGAACACTCGATCACACGGTCACTCAAACACTTAAAACATATAAACTTGATTACAAATAGATGGACAAACTCGTTGCAATGCCTTGGGTTATTTATAAGTGTAAATGACAATAATAAAGATCTGATCGCGTTAAGACTCGAGCACATTATACTTATATATGTATATATATATATATATATAAGTACCCGTGAATTAGATGTGTGAGTATAAATATACGCATGCGCGTACCACGTCATTATACGTCCAAAGGGTAATTGAGGATGTTAAGCTAAAGTATTAAAGAAAGAAAAAGGAATATTAAATAATTAAATGTCGTATACACTAGGATTTATATAAAATAATTTAAGTATAATCTAATACAATGCCCATAGATTACTCCCGACTTAGCACAAATATTAATACAT
Source organism: Bidens hawaiensis (assembly GCF_021521415.1). NCBI lineage: Eukaryota > Viridiplantae > Streptophyta > Magnoliopsida > Asterales > Asteraceae > Bidens > Bidens hawaiensis. Next base: position 97,195 of record NW_027497787.1, on the reverse strand, counting down.
GTACCCTATATATGTTTTTATTAACTTTGATGATTAGAACTATGTTAATGAGTAAATCCAACGTCCAAATGTGAGGTACCGGTAACGGGGCCTTACAAGTTGGTATCAGAGCAAAGTTCGAGAGATTTAAGCATTCTACATGCTTAGACTTGAAAAGAGAATGGGATTTAAGTAAGAAGATGCCAGTCACTCAAGCAAGCTCAGTAAAGGTAAAGTGTATGGTTAAATAATAAATGTTAATGTTATCTTGATTGATATGGATATGATTTCTTGCTTGTTTGACTGTTTAAGATTAGAATCAGCACAAATAGACTCTTAAAAGGAAGTGTATAGGACACGGAAAGTAACATGATCAGCTAAACACAACTGGCCACTCTTATTACCTGTTAGACTTACTATCCTTGTACTAAATAGTTCCTTGAGTGATGACGTTTGTGTTTTTCCCTTTTAGAATACGATGGCTGGAACGAGAGGAAACATGGGAACTGGAGACATTGAGAGAGCTGGAGGTCGCACTGGACGTCGTGGCAGGCCTCGTCGTGTCTAAAGACCTTTGGTCGAAACAGCTTCCAACACCGGAGATGAAGGAAGCGCAGCTGGAGGAAACCCGAACAACAATGAAGGGGTTCAACTGGATCCCGCAATTCAAGCAGCTATTGTTCAAGCTGTAGCCACTGCTGTGAAGAATATAACTCATGGAGTGTCTGCTGGAAGCCGTGAAAGAACTGCCTAAGGGGCGGGTGGTGATGGTAGGAGAAATGAGGAAGGAGAGAGGGAGGCCTCGAGTGGAGTTAAGTCTGTGAAAGTTGATGACAGGAAAAGAGGACGAGGTGGGTGCAACTATAAGTCCTTCAAAGGATGTGACCCGCCGAAGCTGACTGGTTTGGGAGACGCAATCGCTATTCTTCAATGGATAACCACTATGGACAAGGTTATCCGTATTAGCGAGTGTCGTCCTGATCAAGCTGTCGGTTATGCCACCCAATCGTTTGAAGATGAGGCGATGTATTGGTGGGAATCGATTGAGCTGAGGAAGAGTCGCGAGGAAATCAAGGCTATGAGGTTGGAGGATCTGAAATAACTGGTTATGAAGAAATTTTTTGCTGACACCGAGGTTGAGAGGGCGGAGACGAAGTTCCTGAACTTGAAGGCTAGGACGATGACACATCGTGAATACACCACCGAGTTCAACCGAATGTCTAGGTTGGTGCCCGATATGGTCAACACTGAAGCTAAGAGGATTAAGTGCTATATAAGAGGATTGCCACAAAAAGTTCGCGTACTAGTCAAGGCAAATAAACCTGCTACTTTTGACTCTGCTGTTGAACTTGCAGAGATGGTTTATGAGGAGAAGTGGGTCGCTCCTTTTAAACGACCCGGTACTCAGTTGTGGAACTCAAAAGATAAGAAACCGAAAGTGTGGGAGAAAAGGTCGTGCAAAACTTGTGGCAAGACACACGGTGGTGAGTGCAGATGGGGTAAAGGTTCTGACACTTGTTATCAATGTGGAAAGATGCATGCTAGGGAATGCAGAGTTGGGACGAATACTTGCTATAAGTGTGGAAATGTCGGTCATTATGCTCATGAGTGCAGTGCTAAGCTTGCATGCTACAAGTGCGGTAAGACATGTCACTTTACTAGGGAATGCACTGAGGGCGAAGCTGGAGGGAGTGGAAAGAAGGATGCTGAACCAACAAGGCCAAAGACTAGAGCCTACATGCTGACTCAAGAACAAGCCAAGCAGATTCCCGATGTCGTCACAGGTACGTTTCTAGTAAACGGTGTTTCCGCTTCTGTGTTATTTGATTCTAGTGCGAACAAAAGCTTCGTAGCCATGCCATTTAGTAAATTAGCTAAAATGAAATGTTGCCGAGTGTCTGAAACATTTATAGTAGAAACCGCTAGTGCACTTCGGTTAAAATAATGAAAATGGTTAAGGACTGTAAGATAGAGTTAGAGAGACATGAGTTCCCTTTTACTTTGTATGTTATGACCTTAGGAGGGTTTGATGTGGTTTTGGGAATGGATTGGTTGTCAGAGTTGTTGGAATGATCTGCCCAAGACACATATTAGAGTTGATGTGGCTAGTACGTATTGATCCAAGTCGGGTCATACCCAATAACAAGCTAGACAGACGCCACGATATTTATTATTAGATATGATCTAAGTGATAATTATCAACACTTATATTTGGAAATGGGTTTTCTAAGTATTTGCATTAGTGTGTTAACTAAATTATATGGACAATTTACGATTAAGAGACATATTATTTTATTTGGATAAATAATAAAATGTATAATGAAAATAAACAATTTTGGAAATTGGTTTTGGGGGGAAAATCCACCCACATGGGGCCGGCTCCCCTCAACCCTCTCTCCTTTTTTGTTTGTTTCCATAACATGCAAAGGATATGTATGGGTGTGTAAGATTTCTCTTACACAACACACTATACGTTCTCTTACACACACATATTGCTCTCTCTCTTCTTTTCTCTCCGACTCCAGCCGAGAACAAGAAGAAGAACAAGAACAAGGGTTGTTTTTGGATCAAGTGTAAGACCCTAGCATCTTGGGTGTTTGTTGATTAGCTTGTCGGGTATACAAGCTTGAGGAGTCCTTTCCTTGGATTCTAGCCATTCAATCTCCTTCATCCTTTTCATTCTCGGATTTGAAGGTATGTATATTAAACACCCTATGGTTGTTCTTGATAGCATGATAATTGTATATGGATCCTGGATTGGGTTTAACATAAATCGGTTTATGTGTAATGGTTAACAAGATTCTAAACTAATATCTTCCGCTGCGTTTTCCTTAATAATTGGTTATTTTGGACTTTGATAATCTTGCTAAAACCCAACAATGGTATCAAGAGCCGCTTATACGATTACATGCTTCAAAAATGGGTTCTAAAGTGCTCGGGTTTGATGGTTTTGTTACCATTTTGGCCGAGAACTTTAGTCCTTTTGGTTGCCCCTTGGTTTTCCAAGTTTATACCATACATGCATGTGGTAGAAAATCTAGAAAATTAGTCATTTTGGTTGCCAAATTTTATTTGGGCTGAAACTGTGGTCTTCAGATTTGGCCGAGAACTCAATGGTAGAAAACCTTAGTTCTCGGTCTGGCCGAAGACACCTGAAACCCTGTTCTTGGTTGGCCGAGAAGTCATGGTTGGGATTCATGAGATTTCGGTTGACCGAAAACATGTTCTCGGTTGGACCAAGAACTCATGATGATGAATCATGGTTCTCGGTGTTGACCGAAAACAACTTCTCGGTTTTGACCGAGAACAATAGGTTCTCGGTGAACCAATGCTTCCGGGCCGAAAACTCTGAAGCTTTGGTCTTCTGGCCGAAAACTATGTGTTCTCTGTTTTAGGCCGAGAACTAAGGGAAAGGGGAACCATTTCTTGTCAAGGGTTAACCTGCCTGGTCAAAAGGTTGACCTGTTTGTGTGGATGTTCATTTCCAAGCCATGACCTTGTGTATATTGAAGAATTATCGTTTGTGATTTGTACATTTGAATGTAACATTCTTTATTCGGGTTGTAATCTATTTATTCTTTCAAATGGTTTGTAATAATAAGTAGAATAGTTGTATTTCTTTTATTAGACAAAGTGTCTTAGGATATATTTTGTAAAAGAAGATGCAACTACAACACCATTTTGGTTGGAGCCCAAATAATGAAGATGGATCACAACAAAAAAAATGAACGCTTGAAGCATAAGGATGCGAAGTCAAGTGGGAGTTCACCATCTTCTACCTTGTGTCATGCTCGTCCCTTAGGAGAGACCTTTTGACCCACTTGTTTCGGTCAACAAGTGTTGTCTATCTAGGTGGCTATGGATATGAACATGTCTTGTATTTTATGCTTGATTGGTTGTTTTAGTTTTATTGTTTTATCTTGTATGGATGTTAACAATTAAAATTGACAACTAGCATAAAAGTGATTCCTTTGAAATTATTAAGTGATAAAATTGGTTTTATTAACTATTAATGATTTCATAATAAAATGGGTTTTATTAAAAGGAATTTGAAAATTGGTTTTCAAAGGTACCATACATTTGAATGCATGCAAATGAAAGGTACAACAAATAGTATTCCAATCGAGAATTTTGAAAACTAAAATCCCTTTTATAAACAAGTTGAACACCATCATTTACACGACACTTAAGTCACTTGTAGACTTGATAGTGGGGTAGGGTCACCTAACCACTTTTAAGAAAACTTGTGATCTTAAGGTGGTTTTACAATTGCTTTTGGCTTTAGGGTCACCTAACAACTTGTATGAGTAAACTCACATGTGTGTGTAAGTAGGACGACTTGATTTGAAAACCATGACTATAGGGTCACCTTAACATGGGATTCAAAGGTATTGATGGGATTAAACATACCAAATAAACATATGATGTTTGACCGATCTCATAAAACTGGAAGTTGCAAAGGGTTGCAATCGTCAAATGTTGACCACCTCGTTAATTCGAATAGTAGGATAAAGGTCACCTAACTACTATTTGAATGAAACGTTGGATTCTAGATTTTAATCAATAATTGTCTTGGAGACATTAAAGGGTATTAAAGATTAAAAATTTTATTAATATCGAAAATACTAATTTGAACTTTGTTAAAATTCTTTTAATAGATGACCGCAAACAACGCACCGAACGCAATTATCCCACCTGTGCATAACTTATCACTGAGATCCATTCTGGATAAGGATCGTCTAAACTATAATAACTTCATGGACTGGTATCGAAACTTGAGAATTGTTCTCAAGCAAGAAAATAAGTCTTACATTTTAGACGACCCTATTCCCGATGAACCCGAAGTTGACGACTTGGATGCCTATGCAAACTGGTTGAAGTACACCGAAGATTCGGTGCAAGTTTCTTGCCTCATGTTGGGAACAATGATTCCCGAGATCCAAAAGGATTTCGAGAATCATGGGGCGTATGACATGATTACCCAGCTTAAAGAAATGTTCCTTACTCAAGTTAGGGTTGAGCGCTTCGAAACGATTCGAGCGCTTCATGCATGTCATATGGAAGAAACCCAATCTGTATCATCTTATGTGCTTAAGATGAAAAGCCACATTGATCGGCTTGAACGACTTAACTGTCCCGTCTCAAAGGAGTTGGCCACAGATTTGATCCTAAATGGCCTAACTAAGAGATTCGAGACATTCGTCATGAACTACAACATGAACGGATGGGACAAAAGCATTGGTGAGCTTCACGCAATGCTTAAGACAGCCGAAGCTGGCATGGGTAAAAAGGTTTTACCCGTTCTCGCGATCAATGAGGGTGGATCAAAGAAGAGTCATCACCCTGAACCCAAAGCAAAGGTTGCTATGGGTAAAGGGCAAGTCAAGAAGGGGTTCAAGGGAAAGGCAAAGGCAAAGCCAAAACCAAAGAAGCTAAAGGTTAGCGCTGAGGATCCGTGCTTTGGTTGTGGAGAGATAGGTCACTGGATGAGGAACTGTCCGACCTATCTCAAAGAGTTGAAAGCTAAGAGGGATGCGGGGCAAACCTCAGGTACACCTTTCATGATCCACATTGATCTTAATATTATTTCTTCTAACTCATGGGTATTGGATACCGGATGTGGAACTCATATCTGCAATTCATTGCAGGGGTTCAAAAGAAGAAATGATGTGAAGAAAGGAGATATAAGTCTCTTCATGGGAAATGGAGCAAAGGTTAACGTCCAAGCTCGAGGAGATTATGTTTTAAAGCTTCCAATTGGTTTGGAAATTGTTTTGAAAAACATTCTATATTCCCCTAGTTTGACTAGGAATATTATCTCTGTTTCTGTATTAAGACAATCTGGTTATTATTTTAAGTTTGTTGACAATGGTATTTATGTTTTCATGGATAATGTCTTTTACTTTAAAGCAATGCCGTTTAATGGCATTTATGAATTAATTCATGATGACTCATACATTGATAACTCGTTGTGCCAAGCTAACACCAAAAGACTCAAAGTGGATTTGAGTAATACTTTTCTTTGGCATTGTCGTCTTGGTCACATAAATAAGAATCGCATTCATACACTTCGAAAGAATGGTCTTTTGAAATCAAAGGTTGATTCATTTGATGAATGTGAATCTTGTTTATTGGGAAAAATGACCAAAGAGTCATTTAGTGGAACTAATGAAAGGGCGAAAGACTTATTAGGTATCATACATTCGGATGTATGTGGACCTTTTAGAACAATGACAAGAAATGGTGAAAGATACTTCATTACCTTTACCGACGATTATAGTCGCTATGGGTATGTGTTCTTGTTAAGACACAAAAATGAGGCCTTTGAAATGTTCAAACTCTTCTAAAGTGAAGTACAAAATCAACTCAACAAGACAATCAAAGTGCAACGTTCCGATAGAGGAGGTGAATATCTCAATGATGCGTTTCTAGAACATCTTAGGAGTTGTGGGATTGTCTCACAACTTACTCCACCTGGAACACCACAACATAGTGGTGTATCTGAGAAGAGGAATCGAACTTTATTGGATATGGTTCGATCCATGATGGCTAGAAGCTCGTTACCTCTATCATTTTGGGGTTTCGCTATGATCTCCGCAGCCCGTATTTTAAATATGGCACCAACCAAGAAAGTGGATAGGACACCTTTTGAAATATGGTATGGAAAGGCTCCATCATTATCATATTTGAAGGTATGGGGTTGTGAGGCTTATGTTAAGATCTACGCCCCTGACAAACTCAAATGCCGATCCACTAAGTGTATATTTGTAGGATAAACCACAGATTCGATGGGATATTATTTCTACAATCTAAACGAGCATAAAGTGTTTATAGCTCGGAAGGAAAAGTTCTTTGAAAGAAGGTTCCTTATGGAAGGAACTGACAGAACTGTGGAACTCGAGGAGGATCGAGAACCACAAGCCGATACACGTATGGTTGACACTAGCAATCAACAAGAGGTTGTTAATGATGATTAAATGGTTGATCAAAACACACAAACATTCGCAAATCTGGTAGAATTAGCACCCCACCTGAGAGATATGGATTTTTCATGGATGGATGCTATGTGGTAGATTCGGATGAACCAACCACATACCAAGATGCAATGTCACAATCTGATTGTGACAAATGGCTGGAAGCCATGAATGTTGAGATGCAATCCATGCATGACAATCAAGTATGGGACTTGGTTGCACCACCTCTAAATTCCAAACTAGTTGGAAGTAAGTGGGTTTTCAAGAAGAAAACTGATATGCATGGAAACTTGGATACTTACAAAGCTAGACTTGTAGCAAAGGGTTTCACTCAAACTCAAGGGGTTGATTATGATGAAACTTTCTCGCCTGTGGCGATGCTAAAGTCTATAAGGATATTGTTTGCCATAGTCGCATATTATGACAATGAGATATGGCAAATGGATGTCAAAACTGCTTTACTAAATGGTCATCTTGAGGAAGATGTCTATATGGTTCAGCCTGAAGGTTTTGTCGATCCGCAACATCTTAATAAAGTATGAAAGTTAAAGAAATCAATCTATGGATTGAAACAAGCATCTAGGAGTTGGAATCGCCGTTTTAATGATGAAGTCAAGAAATTTGGATTCATCAAAAACGCTGATGAAGCTTGTGTGTATAAGAAAGCTAGTGGGAGCATCATTACCTTTCTGGTATTGTATGTCGATGACATATTGTTATTTGGAAATGACATTCCAACCTTGGAAGGTGTAAAAGTCTGGCTTGGAAGTTGCTTTTCCATAAAGGATCTTGGTGATGCCGCCTATATTCTAGGAATAAGAATCTATAGGGATAGATCGAGGCGGTTGATAGGTTTGAATCAAAGTGCATACATTAACAAAATCTTGAAAAGGTTCAAGATGGAAAACTCTAAGAAAGGTTTGGTACCTATTCAAAGAGGAACAATGTTGAGTGCTTCTCAATGTCCAAGCTCAAAGGATGAGCAAGACAGAATGAGTGGAATCCCATATGCATCTGCTATAGGATCCATCATGTATGCCATGATTTGCGCTAGACCGGATGTGTCATGCGCCTTGAGCATGACAAGTAGATACCAACAAAATCCAGGAACTAGCCATTGGATGGCTGTTAAGAGCATATTGAAATACCTTAGGAGGACTAAGGATATGTTTCTTATATATGGATCTGGTGAGGAGGAACTCGTTGTAAAGGGTTACGCTGATGCGAGCTTCCAAACTGATCGAGATGATTCTCGATCACAATCGGGATATGTTTTCATTCTCAATGGTGGTGCTGTCTCCTGGAAGAGCGCAAAACAAGACGTGGTCACCTTGTCCACCACTGAATATGAATACATCGCCGCTTCCCTGGCAGCTCAAGAAGCTGCATGGATTAGAAAGTTCATTGCCGATCTAGGAGTGGTCCGTACCATTCAGGACCCTCAAGAAATCTTTTTTGACAACGAGGGTGTGATTGCTCAAATCAAGGAACCTCGTGCACATCAAAAGACTAGGCACATTGAGCGGAGATTCAACTACATAAGGGATGAAGTTGAAAAAGGAAAGATATGTATTCGCAAAGTTCACACTGATCAAAACATTGCGAACCTACTCACGAAACTCCTTGAAAGGCCGAAGCATGAGGGTCATATTTGTGCCTTAGGACTTCGATATTTTAGTGATTGGATTTGATCAAAATTTTGTTTTTGGATATTGAAACAAATTTATTTTAACTCAGTCATATGGTTTTGGTTATGGTCATGTTCTTGAGTTATGTTCCATTTTATATGTTTAAATCCGTGAATAATTTGAATTATTCTAAAACGTCCGTAGTCGATCATAGTTGTGGGAACAAATATGAAAGTAAGACTATTATGAACTTGGATTGGTAGATATTCATGAGATATGAATATAGCAAAGGGTTGCTGCCAAGGTTCATAGATATTTATGGGATAAATATTGGACTGACTCGCCCTCAATTTTACTGCATGGAATCCTTGGGATTTGTGATCATAAGTAAATTTGAGTAAAGGCAAACATCATAGTATCCTCCGACCTAAGATACATATTGGGTCTTGATATTCATCGACTATTATACTTTGACTTAGTTCTTCGCTGCTCTGAAATATGTCAGTACATAAGGCTAAGCTCAAGTATAGTACAAGATGATAGTGAGAGACGTATGTAGTTAATAGAGGATTTGTCCCTCTTATTCATTGAGAGTTGAATGTCTAAGGCCTGATAAGTTAAATCAACAGAGAATGATCACTCTGTGTCTCTAGATTTAACATGACATTTATGGCAAGAGGATAAATGATAATTTCACCTAAATCATTTTCAAGTATGGGACTTGAAAGGGATGATGTTATTGAATTGCACTTTGTCATGTGTATTAAGGATAGTAAACCGTTGTTAGGGGGTATTTGCTATTTGCATCAATCTTCTATGTATCTTGTGCAAGTGGGAGATTGTTGGAATCGATCTGCCCAAGACACATATTAGAGTTGATGTGGCTAGTACGTATTGATCCAAGTCGGGTTATACCCAATAATAAGCTAGACAGACGCCACGATATTTATTATTAGATATGATCTAAGTGATAATTATCAACACTTATAATTGGAAATGGGTTTTCTAAATATTTGCATTAGTGTGTTAACTAAATTATATGGATAATTTACGATTAAGAGACATATTATTTATGTGGATAAATAATAAAATGTATAATGAAAATAAACAATTTTGGAAATTGGTTTTGGGGGGGAAATCCACCCACATGGGGCCGGCTCCCCTCACCCCTCTCTCCTTTTTTGTTTGTTTCCATAACATGCAAAGGATATGTATGGGTGTGTAAGATTTCTCTTACACAACACACTATACTTTCTCTTACACACACATATTGCTCTCTCTCTTCTTTTCTCTCCAACTCCAGCCGAGAACAAGAAGAAGAACAAGAACAAGGGTTGTTTTTGGATCAAGTGTAAGACCCTAGCATCTTGGGTGTTTGTTGATTAGCTTGTCGGGTATACAAGCTTGAGGAGTCCTTTCCTTGGATTCTAGCCATTCAATCTCCTTCATCCTTTTCATTCTCGGATTTGAAGGTATGTATATTAAACACCCTATGGTTGTTCTTGATAGCATGATAATTGTATATGGATCCCTGGATTGGGTTTAACATAAATCGGTTTATGTGTAATGGTTAAGAAGATTCTAAACTAATATCTTCCGCTGCGTTTTCCTTAATAATTGGTTATTTTGGACTTTGATAATCTTGCTAAAACCCAACATGAGTATGAGGCTCAAATAGTGTGTAAGATTAGAGTGATAAGGTTAAAGTCCTTCTATGGTAGTGCGGTGACGGTTTATGGTGATAAGGAAAGTTCTGGGCTTAATGCCATTTCAATGATAAAAGCCAAGGGCTTGTTAAGGCGAGGGTGCGGTGCCTACCTAGCGTATGTTGTCAACGCTACGGCCGAGACGAAAGAATTGAAAGATGTTCCTATCGTGCGCGACTACCCAGAAGTATTCCCTGAGGATCTTCCGGGGTTGCCACCGGAGCGAGAGATAGAATTTCAGATAGACTTAGTACAGGGAGCCCAACCCGTCACAAAAGCACCTTACCGTCTAGCGATGTCTGAGATGAAAGAATTGATGTCCCAACTGCAGGCACTCCTCGACAAGGGTTTTATTAGACCAAGTGTTTCCCCGTGGGGTGCACCAGTGTTATTCGTGAAGAAGAAGGATGGAAGCATGAGAATGTGCATAGACTATCGTGAGTTGAATAAGCTTACGGTAAAGAATACATATCCTTTGCCAAGGATTGATGATCTATTTGACCAACTACAAGGATCAAGTTGGTTCTCACGAATAGATCTCAGATCAGGCTATTATCAGCTAAAGGTGAAAGAGGCAGACATCCCTAAAACAGCGTTTCGTATGCGATATGGACACTACGAGTTTCTCGTAATGTCATTTGGTCTAACGAATGCTCCCACAGCATTTATGAACATGATGAATAGGGTGTATCGGCCAATGTTGGATAAGTCAGTTATCGTTTTCATCGACTACATATTGATTAATTTAAAGAGTGAGTCTGATCATGCCGAGCATTTGAGGGAGGTGTTGGAAGTTCTGAAGGAAGAGAAGTTGTATGCTAAGTTTTCAAAATGCGCGTTCTGGTTGCGAGAAGTGCAATTTCTAGGTCACGTGATAAATCTTGAAGGAATTACCGTGGACCCAACTAAGATTGAGGCGATAACGAATTGGAAGACTCCGCAGAATCCGACTGATATACGAAGCTTCCTAGGTTAGCTGGCTACTATAGGAGATTCATCGAAGGTTTCTCCAAGATAGCCGCACCGTTAACCGGTATGACCTGAAAATCGATAGTATTCAGTTTGGGTAAGTTTCAAGAAGAGGCTTTTCAGGAGTTAAAGAAGAGACTCACGCAAGCTCCAATCCTTGCTTTACCCGATGGTGACAAGGATTTGGTTGTTTGTACTGATGCTTCGCATCGTAGGTTAGATTGCGTGTTAATGCAACGAGGAAAGGTGATAGCTTATGCGTCTAGACAGTTGAAAGTTAACGAGAGTACTTATCCGACGCATGATTTAGAGCTAGCTGGAGTAGTGCATGCTCTAAAGATATGGAGACATTATCTGTATGGTATTAAGTGTACCATCTACACAGATCATAAGAGTTCAAAGTACTTCTTCGAACAGAAGGAATTAAACATGAGACATAGAAGATGGTTGGAGTTGATTAAAGATTATGACTGCGACATTAAATACTATCCTGGTAAAGCTAATGTGGTCGCCGACGCGTTAAGTCATAAGAATGAGGAAGTCCTTGCAACCGTAAGGTCATACCAGCTGATTATGAATTCAAGTCTTTTTGAAGAAATCATCAAAGTGCAGTCAGAGGTGTTAGTAGATGATAAGTTAGTGAAGAAAGAAAGAATTTATGGCCAACAGGATGAGTTGATGGAAAAAACGCATGGTGTTAAGACTAGGTTTGACCGCATGTGGATCCCACGCCATGGAGATCTTAGGGGTCGAATCTTAGATGAAGCTCATAAGTCAAGATACTCGATCCATCCAGGAGCTACAAAAATGTATCAAGTTTTGAAAAGGGACTACTGGTGGCCAAGGATGAAAAACGATGTAGTGGATTATGTTAGTAAGTGCTTAACTTGTTTACAAGTCAAAGCCGAATATTAGAAGCCTTTTGGAAAAATGCAACCGCTTGAGATACCTAAGTGGAAATGGGAACACATCACTATGGATTTCATAACTAAGCTATCTCGTACAACTAAGCAACATGATACCATCTGGGTGATTGTGGACCGTTTGACCAAGAGTGCTCACTTTCTGCCCATACGAGAAGCTATCTCGTCAAAAACGTTAGCAAGCTTGTTCATTAAAGAGGTTGTGACTAATCACGGAGTACTGTTATCGATCGTGTCAGATAGAGATACTCGGTTTACTTCGAGATCTTGGAAGAAGTTCCATGAAGCTATGGGATCGAGGTTAAACATCAGTACGGCATATCATCCTCAAACAGATGGACAATCCGAAAGGACGATCCAAACCCTTGAGGATATGCTACGTGCTTGTGTTTTAGACTTTGGTGGAAATTGGGATGATCACCTGCATTTGGCAGAGTTCTCCTATAACAACAGTTTCCATTCAAGTATTGGTATGCCACCGTTTGAGATGCTTTATGGTAGACGATGTAGAACCCCGGTGTGTTGGGGTGAGATTGGCCAGAAAGAAATGGGAAGCTTAGAAGTGGTTCAAGAAATGTCTTCAAAGTTTGATCAGATTAAAGCCAGAATGAAAGCTGCTCAAGACAGACAGAAGTCGTATGCTGATAAGAGGCGACGACCGATTGAGTTAAATGTTGGTGACAACGTGATGCTTAAGGTCTCGCCTTGGAAAGGGATTATCCGTTTTAGAAAGAGAGGAAAGTTGAGTCCAAGGTACATTAGACTGTTTAAGATTATGGATCGTGTGGGTGAAGTAGCTTATAAGCTGGATTTACCTGATGAGTTAGAAGGAATTTATTCAACCTTCCACGTTTCTCATTTGAGGAAATGTCTAGCTGAAGACACATCTCATGTGCCATTGATGGATATCGAGGTTGATGAACAGTTGAACTATATTGAGCAACCGATAGAGATTGTTGATCGCAAGGAGAAGCAACTTCGTCACAAGGTTATACCCTTGGTGAAAGTGATATGGAAGCATCGCAAGGGATCAGATGCTACGTGGGAAGCTGAGGATGAGATGCGCAAGTTCTACTCTAATCTGTTTAAGTAATAGTTAGGTCTCGGGGACGAAACCTCTTTAAGGAGGGAAGACTTGTAACATCCTAAATATTATAATGTTAAATTATAATATTAAATAAAGATTTCTTTAAGTTTTCGTGTGTTAAATAAATATTTTAATATTAAATTAAAGAAAGTCACGTTTAGTGATTTCACGCTAATAATTAATTAAGATCAAGTAAAGAAAGGATCATGGACTTAGATTAATTAAGGTGGGTTAAACAGTATTGGGCTTTTGTTCAATGGGCTTTAAGGGGTATAAATATTCCCTTAAACCATCCTAAAACACTAACTCTCATTCCATCCTATAATTCTCTACACACACTCAAACACACACACCTTCCTTATTATACAAAAACGGCCAAGAGAAAGAAGAAGATTCGAGGTCAAACGAACGTTAAACATTAATAGATCTTCAATATACAAGTTAGATCCAAGGTTTAAGATTCATAAACAAGCTATCCGAAACCAACCGAACCCATAAAGGTATGTTCTTAATCTTAAAGTTTATGTTTTAATAAACTATTAGTCTTGAAACTTGAATCTAGAGTAGATCGGCTTTAAACGAACATAAAAGTTGAAAACTTAATGTTAATAATGTAAGAAACGAACCCAAAATGGGAACGACTCGTTAAAAGGAACCCTAAAAATCTAGTCTTGAACGTTTAAGGTTTAAAGGTCCAAACTTTATGAATTTCCGGGTTCCGCCTTATCCGAAAATGGCCATGGGAACACTTACGGGATGAATAATAGTTTTAGTAAAGGTTTTCATGCTTTAAAGAAAAAAAAGAAATATAAATATAATAATAATAATAATAATAATGATGATGATAATAATGATGGTAAGTGAGCAGTGGGTTAGGACCCATCTGTGACCTTGGGTTGCCCAAAACCCATTAGTCCCAAACCCAGATCAATAGAGAACCATCAGGTCATCACCATCGATCACTTTTGGTAGAACTCGATTACAAAGAAGTTCGCTTACAAACGGAGTCGCGTACAAATACTTAGCTGATTTCACCGAACTCGATCAATAGGGAACTCGATTTCATTAGTATATCGCATACAATATCGAGATCGATTACACGGGGATGGTCGCTTACAATCTTATAATCGATTACATATAGACTCGCTCACATACTCGCATACAATACATACAAACTCGCATACAAATCTAAGCCTAATTATAAATCGATTACATTGTAATCGAGTCCCATGAACTCGATTACAATAACCACAGATCGATTACATTGGAATTCGATTACAAATAAACTCGATTACAACCTGAGTTCGATTACACCGAACTCGAACACATTAAACTCGATTACAATCTGGATTCACATACAAACATAATCGCATACACTGAAACTCGATTACAACAACCCAAATCAATTACAAACAGCCATCGATTAAATGAGATGACTTGTTTACAAAGGATCGATTACATGATGGATTCGTTTACATTAGAACCCGATTAAAAGTATGGTCGGTTACAGTGAGATCCGAATACAATAGGGGCAGTCGCATGTAAAGGAAGATCGATTACAACGAATCTGTTTATAATCAATCGAATTCATCATCATCGATTAAGGGACTCGATTACTTGGAATCTGCTGGAAGAAAAAGAAAATATAAAAAGAAAGAAGAAAATGAAATGAAGAAGAAGACGATCAGATGATAAAAAAAGGAGTAATTGGGCTTTTCCATTTATTTATTTTATTTACCCTAGGCCCAACTCCTAGCCAAGCCCAAATTACAAACCCGAACCCTATTACACTCCGAACACTCGATCACACCGTCACTCAAACACTTAAAACATATAAACTTGATTACAAAATAGATGGACAAACTCGTTGTTTATAAGTGTAAATAACAATAATAAAGATCCAATCGCGTTAAGACTCGAGCACATTATACTTATATATATATATATATATATATATATATATATATATAAGTACACGTGAATTAGATGTGTGAGTATAAATATACGCATGCGCGCACCCACATCATTACACGTCCAAAGGGTAATCGAGGATGTTAAGCTAAAATATTAAAGAAAGAAAAAAGGAATATTAAATAATTAAAAGTCGTATACACTAGGATTTATATAAAATAATTTAAGTATAATCTAACACAATGCCCATAGATTACTCCCGACTTAGCACGAATATTAATACATGTACCCTATATACAGTTAGCAGGGCACAATTAAAGAAGGGAATTACGATAAACGGAGTAAGAAACAGGATCCAGGTGAGTTTCTAGCCCCATTTCTGTGTTATGTTTTCGGGGTTGTGTGCATACTCAATGTGTGTTAATACATTTATCCTAAGTGATAAATGTATGCCTTACGTGATTATGTGAAAAGTATGAATGATTGTTTGTCAGTACGTGAACGATCTTCGGATATTGCACGTTTTGTCAAGTTGTAATGTTATGTTATATGATGATATGATAGGTATGATATATGAATGAATGTAAATGAGGTATGGTTGTATGGTGACGAAGAGGGACCGAGCCCTAGTAATACTCGAGGAAGGAGGGACCGAGCCCTAATAATAATCGAGGAAGGAGGGACCGAGCCCTAATAAAACTCGAGGAAGGAGGGACCGAGCCCTAATAATACTCGAGGAAAGTAGGGCGTAATGCTCTTTATAACGTAAGAAATGAAAGTAAGTAAGAATGTGATAAAGATATGAAAGTATGAATGAAAGTATGTAAGTATGTATGTATTGTATGATATGTGATTAACTAGACTCACTCAGCGTAGCTGACTTTTAGTATGCACGCAGGTGAGTAGGATGAGGCAGCTCGCTTGAGGGGAACACGTGGCATTGAATAAGAGGCTGGCATCGGAGGACTCAAGACGTGTTGTGTTTTAATTACTTAGTTTTTGAAAGACAAGTTGTTCGTTTAAGACAAGTTTTGGATTGTTATGAAATGCTTTATGAATGTTCTTATGTTCCGCAAATTTTTTTATTAACTCTGATGATTAGAACTGTGTTAATGAGTAAATTCAACGTCCAAATGTAAGGTACCGGTAACGGGGCCTTACAAGTTCATATATATTCACTACTATAAAAATGCATGAGTGATCTTTTAGACACCAAAACATATTGCTTACAATAAAAAAAATTCAAATTTATTATAGAGAGTACATGCATTTATACCTCATCATCTTCATCTTCATCTTCATCTTCATCTTCATCTTCATCTTCATCTTCATCTTCATGGGCTTCACTCTTTTTTTGAAACGTTTATATTTTTTAGTCTTTTTAGGCTTCACATAGTCTTCAACCTCCAACAACTTGTAAGTCCTCTGCTTTTTGGACTAACATTGTTGTAGACTCTTCTTGTCGTCAATAAAGCTATTATAAAAAAAAAATAACAATAATTATACTATCAAAATCAAGAAGACCGGTAACACTAACATGCCATTTGAATAATAAATTAAAAAAAGAAAGAAAACTCACATTTGTGTTCAACCTTCCTGAATAGTTCTTTAGCAGACGTCCATGTGTCATTTAAAGATGAAACCCCATGTCTTTAAGATTTTTAAATACATCAGAGGGTGATGAAGCTTTCTCAGCTGAAATAGGTTGTTTTTCTAGTAACAAATATTCGTCAAAATCAAGATAAAACAATATTGCTTGAGAACATAACAAACAATACATGTACAAAATCATGTTCAAAGATAAGTTACCTAAAGTGATCATGGATTGGTCGACTGTTGTGCATACAACAACAAAGAGATCAAGTTATGTGACACCCAAGTCTTCAAGTCAGTCCCCATATCTAACTCAAGACGCCAAAACACAAAAATGCGAGTAAATCATATCATGACATGGACCTAATAATCCGGAATTCACAAAATAATCAATAAATTACATTCAAGGCATTATATATCGATATAATAATAATCTGAAACTTGCTTTCAATTATGTTAATTTATAGAACTAAAATGAAGATTTGTTGATTCCTCACCAGTGATTTGGATTTTGACCAGTTCTGATGAACAAAAACCCTAATTTAAGCAATGAGACGGTCGGATAGATTACGGTTTCCCAGTCTTAGGAAGCGAAGCGTTAAGTCTCAACATCCACCACATTCCCACCAAACCACCGCCACCTAAGGTTACGAAATGTAACCCGACAACAATAGCCGGTGGCTACAGAAGTTGGCCCACCCCACCACCAAACCAACGCTACCTAGGGTTACGAAATTGAACCTGACAACGGTGGTGAACGATGACGGTGGTCATCGTTCTTCTTGTCGCAAATGGGAGAGACTTAATGTTTTCCGGCGATGGAACAAAGATGGAGAAGGAGTCGACAACGATCTCAAACACCAGCACCATGTCCCTCCACATCTGGCCGGCCACGATCTAAGAGAATTGGGGTGGAATGGTAAGGAAGAATCCAGGAGTTCATGACACGTATAATCAGAAAGGGAACGTGGCGGTGGCCCGTGAAACATGTAAACTTACAAATCAAACAGCTTAAAGTACAACTATGTTAGCCCACCGACCCCTGAAATTGTAGATATATAAATAAATCATTCACAAATTGTTTCAAGAATTCTTAATTCCGTAATTTTCTTTATCAACTATATACAAAGGGAACCTCATTTTAATACATGAGAACCCGAAGTTCTCTCAAAATGTACCCTTTCCAGAAAATTACCTTAGGAGAGATGACCTTGCCATTCAGAGCCCTTTCAAATTGTGGAAGCTACACATCTACAAAGATCTAAAGAAATAAACCATAAAGATTGATTTAACCACCTGAAGTTGGTCCTCCTCCTATAAGCTAGTTTGCGTTTCAATATCCACTTTTTAGTATAAGAAATTCAACCAACTAGTGAGTAAAACTCCGCTCTTAATCACATTACCACCAAAATAGAAAATGTGAAGAAACATCACTCGTATTTACTTTTTTTAGTAAACTTTAAGGTTATTGTTCTCTTTGGGTCAGGCTAAACGTACCACCCCTGTTGCTTGTCAGGCTAAACCAACTTTCATATTACCCCTCAAAATTTTATAATTAACAAATTAGCATAAAATTAAGGATTTCGGATTTCGAGTTTAGGGTTTTGGGTTTCGGGTTCACGGTTCAGGGTTTCAGGTTCGGGTTTAGGGTTTCGGTTATATTTTATAAAAGATATATATATATATATATATATATATATATATATATATATATATATATAACTTAAGAGCAACAATTCAATATGGGATACAAATTATATAAAGGAAAATAAGTGGTTTGAATTGTATTTCATAAATACTTGAAGGGAGGTGGTATGTTTAGTAAAACTAGAGCAGGGGTACATTTAGCTCTGAAATCGTTGAAGTTTATGTTTACTTAATTGATATAAATGGAAGGAAAAATGATACAATTGGGCTCTAAAAGATGATATAAATTAAATTCATTCGCCAAATAATAAAACTCTATATACTATGGACTTAAATGGATTATTAATGGCATACAATTTATATTGTATTAGCAGAAGTGCATGCGTGTTGCCGCGGTTTCCAACAAATTATCCCCTCGTATTCATTTGTAGCGTTTGGCATTAATGCGAGCATGTTGCCGCATGTGCATATGGTTTGTTATTGGATGTTGTGTTATTTTGTGGGGGTTACATCGTGTTTTGTGAAAACAGGGGTGCCCAATCAATGCGGAGGGGTGCGGGAATAACCAGGCATCAAACACATAATAGATGTCGGTAAATGCGTCACTTGATAACGGTGCACACATAACCCGAAATTAGACGCATAGCCCGTGCAAAGCTAACACGCTTGCAACCGAATATTGAACTCATATAACCGACACCATAATGCATGTTACCGGCATTAAACATGCTTAGCAGGCACTGCCTACGTAAGTCATGCTGATCTGGTGAGGGGCGCTGGGTTAAGCACTTACCAAGATTGCGTTACGCAAATTACGTGGTGTTGGACACACATTTATCGGCCCCGTTAATTGTAAACAATGGCACATGCGTAATCGGTGGCAAAAGTTAAGAATCAAAGTTGAAGTATATAGTAACTACAAATAAATCATTTTTAAACCAACCCATTTACGCCTGAATCCCATTATGACCCGACACCATTCTAACCTAAGACGTGTTATAACTTGACTCCTTTCGAATCAACCCATAGTAACCCGAACCAAACTAAGCTAACCCTTCTTAGATGAATTTTAATGTATTAGAGTTCTTCTTTTGTATTCACTAATGCTAATTTATGTTCGTATGTGCTAGTTTATGTTTGGTGAATTATGTGCATCTGTGTTCGTTTATGTTCGATAAAGTATTTGTGTTCATTTATGTTTGTTTAGTTATATATGTTTAGG
Organism: Bidens hawaiensis; assembly: GCF_021521415.1. NCBI lineage: Eukaryota > Viridiplantae > Streptophyta > Magnoliopsida > Asterales > Asteraceae > Bidens > Bidens hawaiensis. The sequence continues at coordinate 77,556 of NW_027497787.1, read as the reverse complement.
TGTTGAACGAACGAACATTAACGAACACGAATCTGCACATTATATGATGCATTGCATTAGTTCAAACTTTTTCCCCAAAATTACAAGAATTAACAAGGGAAAACTTATTTGAAGCTGCTTCCTCTTCGTTTTTTAATAATTATCCTTGTTAAATATTATAACAAGACTATACTGAATTCCAGTTGTGGAATTTCCTACGTCTATCATCCAGGTCAGGATTCATGCGCAAGAGGTCCGTTAAAGGTTAGAAACATCATATAACTAACAAAAGTTTAAAAATCCAAGAATACATAGGCTAAAGACACCAATTGAGGGTCTAATTAATGAAATAAATTAATACACGCTTTCGGTGTAATTGTAACCTAAAACCAAAAACCAAAATATAAAATATGAGTTAAGTGCTATCGATGAATGTGTTATACGTCATAAGACAATGTTAAATAAAAATATAAGAGGTGCTATAAATTAGCTAAATATCATTTAATCAAGCCTATATGTCTTGTTTAAAAGTTTGGCATCTAATTTTGAATCTCCTTCAACGTCTATTAATTTTTAATATATATAACGATTCTTACCAATTATATAATACTTTAGAGTTGTATTCTCTATTACAATATACATAGAAACAAAGCACAGAAGCAGTAGAATCATGCCACCGATTTATTACCGCGTCACTGCCACTTATCGCACATTTTTGTGATTTCTACCCAACAATCAACGCGCACACCTAACGTTTATGGTTTTTCCGGTTTGACAATTTATCATTAAAGTATATCCAAAGATATTCATTTCAGAAATACAAATTGAGAACAATTTATTACCTTGTCTTCGTGTTAATTATAAGTTTCAACACATTCGTTTGTGTCTTAATCAGGCTTTTGAATTAAAATGAAAAGAGCTCTTTGTTGCTGGTATGAAATATGATCACACGATTGTTGGTTATAAAAATGTGAAGTGCTAATGTTTTCAACAATGATGAAGTGGAATATTTTTGATAGCGGGTCACGCAAGGAACATTATTAACGCAAAAATTCTACATGCTCTACTAAAATATGAAAGTACAAAGGTTGGGACTAAAAAATACAAATCGTTCTAAACTGAAAAAACTGAATTATGAATTAACAAAATAGAAACCTCCTGCATTGCGAAGTGGGGCCGGTTGATATGAATGTCTCCGAATTTGATAAAGAAGTTGGTCCATCCGGTGATTCGTTTGACATCAACAACACATTCAAATTCCTGATCATTGAAGATTCAATGCTCAAATCGGTTTGTAACCATCATCATAACACAAACAAATTAAAATATATCAAATGTGCAAACATTATGTTTATTGATAAAATGCACGATTTTCGTTAACATAGTTGTCAACTTTAATGACGTTTTGACCTAGCTAATAGCTGCATAAGACTTAACAGGGTGGTCACCGCTCGCCCCTCATTTCGTTGTTGTTACTTCCTCACCGCTGAGCTGGTATCGATGTTGTTCTCTCCTCACTTCACTTTACCCTTGCCGCCTTCCTCTTCTTCCTATCTCAGATTATCTTCAATATGGAAGTTAGAAGTGAAAACTCCATGCCTTCTTCCTTGCTCATTTTTCCCTCGTGGCACACGGTGAAACGGTGACTAAATTGTATACTCTAACCATCCCAGAAGTCACAATTAACACTGAATTTCATGAAGGTCCTATAGTTTGAGGCTAGAATTACACGCATCCAATACAAAAGACATAACTGGCTGATGAAGGAATGCCATACACTGCAAAAGATGTAAAGATAAATTGGTGTACACATTTTTTTTTCAAATGAAACCTTCCTATTTGCACTTTGAACTTTAGGCTGAAATGAAAAAATTGGTCTAACCAGTTGTAGGTTTGTAGCACTCTAAAACCACCTCTCATTTTAGCAAATCAAAACCACAAACCACCAGTTTCAAATAAAGGTAAAAATGAAACTACATGTTTCCATATCAAAACAAAATTTACACATCTTCATATCATTTGGCTTGTCAATCAAAAAAACATTTTAATTCCCTTCAAAATTTAGAATTATAAAATATAAATTAACAACAAATCCATGAGGTGAAATATTATTTGAACAATTCAAGTGATATAAAGTATGTGAAAATGGAAAAGTAAAAGAACTAACGTAAGAGGAACTTCTTGTAATCAAACCTTGATTTAACAATTCGTGAGGAATCGACTTTTCCGGTATGTAAAACATGTAATCAATAAATTAAAGTATGTGAAAAAGGAAACGTAAACAAACTATCGTAAGAGGAATTTCTTGTAATCAAACCTTGATTAAACAGTTCGTGAGGGATCGACTTTTCTGGTATATAAAACCTGCAATCAACAAATCAATTAACTTAGATACGAATTTCACGTACAAATTTAGGCCATATTTGTTAGATCAAAGTCTGTACCGTACCTCAGAAGATAGAGAAGTATGAACATATCAGATGGTTTAGGTTTTAAATGGGAGATGAGATCAAAACGGATGGGGGTAGTGGGTAGTACATTGAACGTCAACTTATATCCAACTTGTATAGTAGAGGTAGTACAACATGCATCTAATTAGGTAAAAGTGTTAAAAAGAAAGTTCTTTCACTATCCTTGCACCATGTTTTATATTATGTAGTATATATATAGATTTAAGAAAGAGGAATTGATGGTACCAATTAATATCAGTTTAGTGGGCAAGAAGACATTGAACGTCAACTTATATCCAACTTGTATAGTAGAGGTAGTACAACATGCATCTAATTAGGTAAAAGTGTTAAAAAGAAAGTTCTTTCACTATCCTTGCACCATGTTTTATATTATGTAGTATATATATAGATTTAAGAAAGAGGAATTGATGGTACCAATTAATATCAGTTTAGTGGGCAAATAATAAACAATGACCCTTCAATCCCTCTTCAATTGATTGCACCACAAACTTGAATCAACAACCAGTGACCATTCAAACCTCCATCAATTGATTGCACCGCAAATCTAAAAGGATAAAACTGTAATTTAGTAAACCCAAAGCTTCATGAACATGTACCAAACACTTTAAGAACGAATCGAGGTATTAGCAAATTACTTTTCTTGCCCAATTATGAAATGTCTCTTTTGCCTTTGTCATGTAATTATGAAATTACTTTGTTACCCATCACTTTTCCTTTATATATAAATAATAGATAATAGATATAGATTATACAAAGTGAAGTTTGAGATTTTCAATGTCTTGTCATGTAGCAAAATAATCAATCTTCTAATTAATTTAACGATCTTACATGAAAGATGGAAGAAAGAAAGATCCCATCCTAGTGGAAGCTATATGCTAAACCATTGCAAATGGCATATCGAATGCTTCAGAAGACGGTATTCATCTTATCCTGGCCAGGGGGTACCAACCTATTATAAATTATGTTTTACATTCTAGTGAAACTAGAAGAAAATTACTAAGCTTCAAATATATTCGTATAAACGGTTGTGACTGAAAATATACAAAACATCTTGATATTGTATATAACTAATATGACCATAAGATCAAACAAAAGAATTATGTTTATAAACTAGAATATATTGTACCAAACAAATCACATAATATGAAATATCTTAAGTAACCGGAAGTTATTAGTCTAATATATTTTCATCATATGTCCTAACGAAACTAGTCATCCATGTAGCATCATGATGCTGAATAACCGAAAATGCCAACAAGTATCTTTTAAATAATTTAAAAGCCTCAACACTTATCATGTGTGTAGTGTCGGCAAATAAATCTTTAGCGCCCCTAAAAGCATATATATGTTCTACAAAGACTCGTACACATGCTTATTAATCTGCATGTGGACCATGTTCAGTACATTTTTGGTAGTGCATCTTTAGATCATCTTATGTTAGTTTTTTTGCTACCTAAAATGTAACATTTGTCTGCTTTTTAATCCAAATCATACATGAGAATACACACCCTAAGCCTTTAAATGGTTATACTATGTCTATCAAGATAATTGTTAAACATCTAGTAGCTCATGTTCACACATAAATCGGTTTAATTGAATGATCAATTAAATGATCATAGATAATCAGAAACCGCTCTTAATGAGATACGAATTTCCATCTCCACATGAGGGGATATTACTAAACTTATCAGTTTAAACAAACTGCTAATCACGAGTAGCCTCAAGATAACTAGTCACCAATGCTAACCAACTCGGTCTCACTTGAAAATATTATGTTGCACGGTATACGTACCAACACCGCATAAATGACTTGATATTTGCATTAGCTTTTCTCCTTGTCAATTCACGATATTCATAAACATTGACCCGAGACTTATTTTCAGCATAATATGCTGATTGTCAAATTTGATACGAAGGTATAACTAGTCTTTTTTTTTGGGGGGGGAGGGGGGAGAGATAATATTAAAAAAAAGTATAGTAAGACAATAAATAACGTTAAATGTATGTATCAAATTTTGATCCCCGAAGTGATTAGTGCAAACTCAAGTCCAAAAGACCAAATACATTTGCAACAAATACCAAATTAATTAGTAGATGCATTTTAAAACACAAACTGCTTGAACTGAAGTAATCTCAGATAGATTACATTATAGAGTAAACGTGGAAGACAAATAGGTTCCAAGAAAATACCAATGAAAACCAAATGAGCAAAATAATGCAGTTTGCGTAACCTTATAAGCAAAATATCCAAAAGATTTTATTGATAAATCATACAAGAAGTTACATACAAAACAAGAAGTTATTTATGAGACCCTAGAAGATGTCAATATCACATAAGAGACTATTTCATTTATATAATATAATAAAACCAAAGAAGAGGAACTTGTTTCAAAGGAAACTAATATGATTATAGAATAAATGAAAATATTATAGAATAAATGAAAATACCTTAGATGAGGAATACAAAGTTCAAGAAGAAACATTGGTATCAAATATAAATGAGATATCTATAAATTATGTATAAAATAATATAATATGGACCCAAAACAAAACACGTGTTGATGAAATATTTACATATGCTATAACAACATATGTAATCATTGAAAACAATGACGTGAATAAAAGTTTGTACAAGTATATACACAAATTTAATTTTTCAAAATGACAATATGCTTTAAAGGCTTGAATAACTTGCTCAACAAGAAAAACGTTTTCGGTCAAACCAATTGGTTATAAATGAGTGTCTTTAAAATAAAAAGAAACGAAAAGAATGAGATTATGCGAATAAGACACAACTTTAACACAATGGCATTTCTCAAATCATACCAGTTAAAATATGAGAAAACTTATATTCGATCCCTTGTAGTGGATACGATAATCCCTTGATATTTAATGAGAATCACATTCTCAAAAATACTTCAGATAAAACTTATGAATATCGTCACAGTAAAATTGTACGGGACACATAAAATTCCCTAAAGGCGCGTTCATTTCACATAATTCGTGGGAATTCAAAGGAATTGGAATTAAAATCCCATGACATGGCGTGTTTATTTCGTTGGAATAGGAATCTTAATTCTATTTTGGTGTGTTCGGTTGACAATGAATTGGAATTGGAATTGGAATTGGAATTGGAATTCAATTCCTTCAAATTCCTTTAAACAAAGGGATTTTAAATCATTCCATCATGTGAAGAAATTTAAGTAAATTTGATGAAATCTTCGATTGGGCGACTAACATGGTCGCGTTCGGGTCGACATTTCGGGTGTGTTCACATTCAGGTCGACGCTCCGAGTCTTAGCGCTTTCGGCTCAGGGCTCCGAGTCGGGTCGCGTTTAGGTCAACGCCCCGGGTTAGCTCGCATTCGGTTCGACGCCCCGCGTCAGTTTGTGTTCGGTTTGACGCCAGGGTCAGTTCGGCTCAACCCGACCCGGTCCGCCGACTCCCCGGCCATTTCATGGACCAAAACGAAACAAAGAATAGAAACGAAATGAAACGAAACCGAAATAACCAAAACAAAACAGAAAAAAAAAACAAACCGAACAAAAAAAAACTAACCAAAATAAAAGTTAAACCGTACCGAGTAAACCGACTAAAATGAAACAAAAAAAAGGGAAACGAACAAAACGAAACAAAAAATTAAACCCGAACGGAAACGAAACAAAAAAAACCCGACATAAACGAACCAAATAAACCGAAACGGGCCGAAACAAAAAAAACTGAAAAAAATAAGCAAAAAAACAAACTTGAACCAAACATAAACTGAAAAAAAAATCATAATCGAACCAAACAAACTAAAACGGGCCGAAACCCAAGAAAATGAACAAAATAAGCAAAAAAACAAACTTGAACCAAACAGAAACCGATAAAAACGAACAAAAAAACCGACATGGGCCGAAACCCAAAAAATGAACAAAATAAGCAAAAAAAGAACTTGAACCAAACAGAAACCGAAAAAACAACATAAACGAATCAGAAAAACTGAAACGGGCCGAAACACAAAAAAATGAACAAAATAAGCAAAAAAAAAACGAACTTGATCCAAACAGAAACTGAAAAATAACAAACCAAAAAACGAAACGGGCCGAAACCCAATAAACTGAACAAAATAAGCAAACAAAAAACGAACTTGAACCAAACAGAAACCGAAAAAAACAACATAAACGAACCAAAAAAAACCGAAACCCAAGAAACTAAACAAGATAAGCAAAAAAAACGAACTTGAATCAAACACAAAACCAAAAAACTGAACAAAATAAGCAAAAAAAAAAAAAGAACTTGAACCATACAGAAATAGAAAAAAAGACTTAAACGAACCAAAAAAACCGAAACGGGCCGAAACCCAAAAATCTGAACAAAAAAAACGAACTCGAAGAAAATAGAAAACGAAAAACCAACCTAAACGAACCAAAAAAATTGAAACCGAGCCGGAACAAAACCCAATAAACTAAACAACTGTAGCAAAAAAAAAAAGAACCGGAATGAAACTAGAAAAAATAACGAAACAAAAAAAACGAAAGCGGGCCGGGTCGGGTCGGGTGGAAGCGGTTCGGATCATCAGCGGGCCGGATCTTTCAAAAACGTTGTGGGTCGTCGGTAGAGTGGGTCAATGTGATTGCCTCCGACTCATTGGCCAACCAAACACGTTAGATGGAATTGGGATTCCAATTCCAGCAAATTCCATTCCTATGGGAATGTTTAAATTCCAATTCCTATACAAATTCTAATTCCGTTCCATTCCATGAAACGAACGCGCCCTAAATGGTTAAAATGCTTGAATCATTAAAAACAATACCTCGAGATGTATTGATATAAATCTCAATCATTCATGTAGTATATGGTGCAATCGACTCATATATATTATTAAAGAGACGTAACAAGTCAGGCGTGTCTGCTTATCAAAATTTTGTTCTTAATAGTTCTCGTATAATCACAGTTTACAGTGTTGATTTAAAGATTATCGAGAGGAATTGCAAAACTACTAAAGAGGAAATTTTTGAAATAAATAAAACATGCACACATCCTAATTATTGCTCAACCAGAAATTCGAGCACACACACACACATATATATATATATTTAATACATCATAATTATACTTCGATATATAGTTCGAGTATATGTGTAATTGCATATTTTCTCATCTATCAAACTATCCAGAAGATGTTAACATTTTTTAATATGTGCAAAGTTTATTCGCGCTAAACAAACACAATGATCCTCACTGTCATATAAAAGGGGGGAAGAAATACTTGGTCCATAAGTACCGTACTAAAACATAAACGATGCACTAATATATCTAAGACGATATTGCATTCTTTGTATGTGTGTAAGTGAAATATAAGTTCATACCCAACATGTAGTTCCGATATATTTGAAGGACATGAGGCTTATATCTTCGTTAATTATAATGATAAGTCTCAACTAGTTGGATATTCTTATGATGCAAATATATTTGATTAATTAAAAATATGATCAAGATCAAATATAGTTACTTTGTGTATTCACATACAGTGACACAACATTTTTCTGCCTCATGCAAGCCACACCATTATCAAATCGTGGTGAACGTCCAAAAATATACGATATCAGTTAAGAATGTTTGCATCTATGTTCAAAGATCCAGCAAGTACAACTAGATGCAACTCATAGATGTTGAAGAAGGACAAGATGACTACATGAAGACAACACAACTTACAGAGTTCGAATAAGAGAATACTACATCAAAGATCTAGACAAACACTGAAAAAAATATCAGATTCTACATATTGAAAGACGTGTAATTGTTTGAGGGGAAACATGATACACACTGCACTCTTTTCCCTTGACTAAGTTTTGTCCTATTAGGTTTTTTCTTAACAAGGTTTTTAATGAGGCAGCAAAACTGATCTAGAAGTATCCGTTTATTCTTTAGTTCTCGAAGTACTTATTAACATTAAATTGAAGTATGTTGTTAAAGTGTATGATGAGTTTTAATATGATTGAGGGGGAGTGCTATGAAATAACTCATTATTACCTTATCAAACCCCTAATCAATTGCTTTAACTATGTGTTAACTATCATTGAAGATAAGGATAAGATTTGAAGTTTAATATTCTTGTAAGTATATAATGTAAACAATATCATAATCAATATACATCTTAGTTTCTCTTTACAATATCTTGTATTTAACATTTAAAACCTTTTATTTCACATTGTTGGAAAAAATAATTTACAAAAAAGGTAAAAGAAAAAAAATATACTAAGTTCTCAATAATGATTGATGTTGTTCGAAAATTCCATATGATTCATCGTGGTCAAGACGCATGGAAAAAATGTCCCCTTCCATCGTTGAACTCAAGTCCTTAATTTATATATATCGTCAATCTACAACCTCAAATCAATCACACAAATCCTATATTGATCAAATCCTATTTTCAACTACCAAATTTAGTAACATCGTTTCTAAAACATACACAACTCACATACAAACATCACCCACATTTTTCCTCCATTTCCCAGGTAAGGTAATTTATCTCTGTTGGTTTAATCAAATACTATGCTTTTAAGGTTCTATGAATTACGCTCATGATGAATGTTCTGTTACATGTTAAATTAATTTTTTTTTCAATTCATATTTTCGTTCTTTTATGTGTTTGGTTCGTAGAATTTGTTGGTACTGGATTTTAATTCCATTTTTCATTGTGTTTGGTTTGCAACGCGTCCGGTGCCGGTTAATGCGTCCGGAACTGGTAATGTGTATCGTTCTGGTTAACATGTTAGGTGTCGGTTCTCTGGAGGATTTAAATACCATAAATAATATATATAAGCTAGTTTTTTTAAACAACAATATACGGCTACATTAACAATTAGAGTTATTAGTGATCTTGGGAAAAAGAGTATCCTAGTGGCTGGCTTGGTTAACGGTGGCGCCTGGTGGTCCATGGCGGTGGTGGCGCCTGGTGGTCCATGGCGGTGGTGGTCGCTTTTCTTTCTTATCTGTGGTGGTGGTGGTCGGCTTGTCGTGTTCCGGTGGGCAGTGGGTGATGATCGCGAAAAGGGAAGGAGGATCGATGAGGCCACAAGGGATTATGATCAGCCGTTGTTTCTTTTTCTTTTTCTTTTATTTTTTATTTTGTTATTATAGATAAAAAGAAAGAATATATTGTTTGGGTCCAATATTCATAAGATGATCAAGATCCAATCATAATAAGATTTATATTTTTAATTATATATAGAAAACAAATTTTGGCCCCCGAAAGAAAAGCACCAGAAGTTTTTTATGTAGCTTGTTACAAACAAAACATTAGATCTCAACTCAAAAGATTAGTCTGATAAGCCAGGTAAGCCATTTGGCTTATAAATCCCACATCAGTTGCCCATACAACCAATATATGACAAGTCTCATACCTTGCAATGGTTTCAGTCCATAACATAGGTTGAATTGTGATTACTTCAAACATGTAATCAATTTTACGTAAATTTTCGTTTGATTATACTTTTCATGTGATTAAATTTTTGAACTTATGGTGTAATTTGCCCTGCCCTATGGATACTTTGAACCTAATGTTGATAGGAATTGAGGTTTTCCTTTTGTTTTTAAATTTTATGAAATCATTTTGTAATGGGCTTAGTTGTTTATGTGTTTTATTTAGTCCAGTAGAATAATGGGCTTAGCCCACGTGATGTTTGAGTCAGGATGCCAGTCTGCATGCTAGTCAAGTTATTTTCAGTTATTTACTTTCAGTTAGGGTTTGATAGAGTCCACATGATTGACCTGGTTTGTAGGAGATCATGGCCTAGTTAGTGGTGAACGTTTTGAGTCAGTTTCTTTGTTTCAGCTATTTATAGCTGCTGTTTTTATTAATAGAAGCACCAGAAAATTGCGGGAGCATATTGTGATACCATCTTACAAGTGGTATTAGAGCATAATACTGGGAGAGAATTGAGAGACGAGAGCATTTGTTTCATTGGCTGAAGAAAGAGCAGGATTTCAAGCCCCTAGCGTACCGAAGTTCGACGGGGACTATGATCATTGGAGTATGGTAATGAATACGTTGCTGAGATCAGTACTGGTCGGTGATTGAACCTGGGTTCACAGAACCTGGTGAAGGAGAGCAAATCACCGCTGCTCAGCGAACCAGCCTCGAGGCGATGCGACTAAAAGATTTGAAAGCCAAGAACTACTTGTTTCAATCAATTGACAAGCAGATTCTGTAAACAATGACCAAGAAGGAGACGGCGAAACAGATATGGGACGCCATGAAGGGAAAATACCAAGGTAATGCCAGGGTAAAAATGGCGCAACTTCAGAGGTTGCCCAGGGAATTTGAGACCCTTGAAATGAGGGAAGGAGAAGGAATCACTGATTACTTTGGTCGTGTCATGACGGTTGCTAATGACATGCGGAATTTCGGTGAAGACATGCCCGATGTGAAGATAGTGGAGAAAATTCTCAGATCTCTTACTAAGAATACAATTTTGTGGTATGCTCCATCGAAGAGTCGAAAGACATTGATGATCTTTCAGTAGATGAATTACAAAGCTCTCTCCTTGTCCACGAACAGAAGTTATCTCGAAAACCCTCTGATGATCAAGTGTTGAAAGCCGAGGACGTGGAAGGGGCTCTTTTAATCGAGGTCGAGGACGTGGTCGTGGGAGATCAAGACCATACTTTGACAAGTCGCTCATCGATTGCTATCGTTGCCACCAGTTGGGTCATTTTGCATATGAGTGTAACCAAGTCAACTACACCGAGTTTGATGAAGGGGAAGATCTATTGTTAATGACACACGCCGTGATACATGAAGAACAACCAACAGGAATTTGGTTTCTTGATTCCGCATGTTCCAATCACATGACTGGAATTAAAGATTGGTTTGTGAATCTTGATGAAAGCTTCTCACACACCGTGAAGCTTGGTAATGATCTTCGATTGTTGGTAAAGGGGATAGGCGATGTAAGGTTGGAGGTCAATGGCATAACTCAAGTCATTACAAAGGTGTATTACGTTCCCGAACTCACTTCAAGTCTCATCAGCATAGGGCAGCTGCAGGAGAAGAATGTAACTGTGGTGATGAGACAAGGAGAGTGCAAAATATATCACCCAACAAGAGGGCTGATAGTCACATCAAGAATGACCAAAAATAGGATGTTCCTTATAAGAGCAACCATGAAGTCAGTGGAAGCCCGATGTTTTAAGACTGAAAAGGAAGGTCAAGACCAGTTGTGGCACCGACGGTTGGGCCATGTAAACCACAAAAGTTTGAGAACAATGAGTACAATCACATGGTAGTAGGGTTACCCAAAGCAGCAGAATCAAGTAAGCCTTGTGAAGTGTGTAAGCGGGGAAAACAAATAAGAGAGAATATTCCAAAGAGGAGCTTATGGAGGGCAACTAACAAGCTGGAACTCATCCACACGGATCTGTGTGGACCTATCAACCCAACATCCCCAAGTGGGAAAAGGTACGTAATGGTTCTCATTGATGATTTATCACGAAAAGGCTGGGTTTATTTCCTCGAAAAGAAAATTGAAAGTTTGGAATATTTTAAAAGATTCAAGGTCATGGTTGAGAAAGAAACCGGGTTAAACATAAAGTGTTTAAGAAGTGATCGGGGAGGGGGGGAATTCACATTGAAATTATTCCATTATTTCTGTGAAACACATGGGATCAATAGACAACTTACGACTGCCTACACTCCACAATAGAATGGAGTGGCAGAGCGCCGTAATAGAACCTTGATGGACATGGTTAGATGTTTGTTGATTGAAAAGAGGATGCCAAACTATTTTTGGTCAGAAGCAACAAATTGGGGCTGTCACATACTGAACAGATGTGCAACAACTTCTGTCATAAACATGGTCCCTAAAGAAAGATGGTCAGGTAATAAACCTAGTGTAGAGCATGTTCCTATATTTGGGTGCATTGGGTATGTATTAATTCCATCCCAACTAAGAACTAAGTTAGACAACAAAAGCATAAAGTGTGTCTTCTTAGGGATTAGTAAGGAATCTAAAGCATACATAATGTATGACCCCATTCAAAAGAAATTGATTATAAGTAAAGATGTAAAGTTTGTTGAAAATGAGTGTTAGGAATGGGGTAATGAAGTGACCAGCTAAAGGGAATTGTTTATTCCTGAAAATGATGTGTTAGATGATGAAAAGAGAGAAGTGGGGAATCTCAAAGTGATGTGACTAGTCATACATTGGATCATAACTCTAATGTTGGTCAAGAAAGTAACTCTGAAGCTACAAATGGTGTAGGGGAAGTCTCAAATCCCTTAAATGACCCTCAAAACAGCACTCATCATGAAATAAATACACCTCAAAGAGAAAGGGCATAATCGTCCAAAAGAAATGTGAAGACTCCAAGCTGGCTGTCAGATTATGTAAGTGGGGAAGGACTTTTTGAAGATGAAGCTGATTTTTCCATGTTCAGTACAATTAATGATCCTTCAACTTTTGAAGAGGCTGTTAAAGAAAAGAAATGGGTTGATGCAATGGAAAATGAGATCCAGTCGATTATGAAGAATAATACATGGGAGCTTGTTGAACCTCCTGAAGGTGCAAAACCAATTGGTGTCAAATGGCTATACAAAACAAAGTTGAACGAGAAAGGAGAGGTTGATAAATATAAAGCTAGATTAGTAGTCAAGGGGTACACTTAAAGAAAGGGCATAGACTATGACGAGATTTATGCTCCGGTTGCACGTTGGGATACGGTTAGAAGTATTTTAGCCATGGCGGCCCAAAGAAGATGGATCATCTATCAATTGGATGTAAAGTGTGCATTTTTAAATGGAGATCTAAAAGAAACCGTGTTCGTTGCACAACCACAGGGGTTTATCAAAAAAGGTGAAGAGTACAAAGTATGCAAACTGAAGAAGGCATTGTACGGCTTGAAACAAGCACCCCGGGCTTGGTTCAATCAGATTGAAGGGTATTTTCTAAAGGTAGGTTTTGTTAAAAGCTATTACGACCATACCTTATTCATCAAGAAGCTAGCGGAAGATGTGGTGATTGTCAGTCTCTATGTTGATGACCTAATTTACACATGAAGTAATGAAAGACTGTGTGAAGAATTTAAAAACTCCATGATGCAAGAATTCGAAATGACAGATTTGGGAAAAATGAAGTATTTTCTTGGAGTTGAAGTGAATCAAGGGAAAGATGGCATAAGTGTGTGTCAAAAGAAATATGCCAAGGATGTACTTGAACGATTCCACATGTGGGAAAGTAATGGAGTAAAGAATCCTATTGTGCCTGGAACCGAAGTCACCAAGGCAGGAGTGGGAAGAAAAATAAACGAAACGGAGTATAAAAGCTTGGTGGGAAGTTTGATGTATCTCACTGTTACAAGGCCCGATCTAATGTATTCAGTGAACTTTATTTCCAGGTTTATGTCCGACCCTCATGAAGAACATCTGCTGGTAACGAAGAGAATTCTAAGGTACATGAAAGAAACTTATAATTTTGGGTTGTATTATGATGGCTCGAAGGGGGGTGGATTGTATGTGTTCACGTATAGTGATTATGCAAGAGATGTTGAAGACAGAAGATGCACTTCTGGTTATGCTTGTATCATGAGTCGTGCAGCCATATGTTGGAGCTCCAAGAAGAAAGACATTGTCACCCTCTCATCGACAGAAGCAGAATATGTGGCTGCTACTATATGTGTTTGTCATTGTATGTGGTTAAAGGGGTTGTTGGAAGAGTTAAGTGGCACATATATTGGCACTATTGACATACAATGTGATAATAGTTCTACTATCAAGCTGTCGAAAAATCCTGTGATGCATAGACGAACTAAGCACATTGATGTGCGATTTCACTACCTGAGGGACTTGGTGAATGAAGGAAAAGTGCAGCTGAAGTTTTGTTCCACTTCGAACCAAATTGCTGACATAATGACGAAGCCCGTCAAACTTGAATTATTTGAGAAAATGAGAAAGCTGCTGGGGTTCGTGAGATTGAGGTGTAAACTGAAGTGTGAGCCCGTCTTCAGTTTAGGGAAGGATTTGTAATGGGCTTAGTTGTTTATGTGTTTTATTTAGTCCAGTAGAATAATGGGCATGCCAGTTAGTCCAGTAGAATAATGGGCATGTGTTTTACGCCCTGCTTGCGGTGCGCACATATAATGTATATATGTGTGAACCCTTGGGTGGGCAAAAGTAAAATTGCACTAATTTTTACGTTATTTTACTAATCACGTGAAAATAACGTTAAAAGTGGCGGAAGGTTAATCAGGCATCATGTGGTGGCGTTGATAGCCGAAAGACAAGGGCACATGCACCAATCAGCCGGTGTCCCGATGATTGAGTGTTATGTGTCTTATGTCCAAGGCTTGATTCAAAACTACTATCGAGCCGGGGGTCTCACCGGAAGCAGCCTCTCTATCCCTATGGGATAGAGGTAAGGCTGTCTACATCTTACCCTCCTCAGACCCTACCATAGCATTGCTATTGGTGGGATATACTGAGTACGATGATGATGATGATGATGATGATGATGATGATTACTTTCAGTTAGGGTTTGATAGAGTCCACATGATTGTCCTGGTTTGTAGGAGATCATGGCCTAGTTAGTGGTGAACGTTTCGAGTCAGTTTCTTTGTTTCAACTATTTATAGCTGCTGTTTTTATTAATAGAAGCACCAGAAAATTGCGAGAGCATATTGTGATACCATCTTACACATTTGATATGAATGTTGTGCATACAGCCTTCCTTTGTAGATAGATGGTGGGCCCCTCATCTTCTGTTGCAGAACCTGTTTTAATGGATGATGAGGAAGGGCCTTTATTATTAACGGCAGAGTGTCGGATTTGTCAGGAGGAAGATTCCGTTGATGATTTGGAGACACCCTGTGCTTACAATGGCAGTGTTAAGGTATTTAGTAGGTGTCGCTTTTGTCGGTTATGGGTCGGTTATATCGGTTCATAAGTTTGTTGGTTGTGCAGTATGCTCACAGGAAGTGTGTTCAACATTGGTGCAACGAAAAGGGTGACATAACGTGTGAGATATGCCATCAGGTATAATATATGATCAAATGCTTGAAACCGTCATTCTTATTTATCAGGCATATTTTATGTGTTGAGCGTGCAGGGGCATTGTTGTCTTTTTTTCTTTATATAGTTTGTTAGAGCTTGTTATTGGTCCTTTGAATAGGTCATGATGGATGCATTTTTTTGTATATCTTCAAAGAATATATACAAATAGGTACACTATGACCAATAAAACAAAGCACCAAGAAACTACACAAACGGAAAAGACGATAATGTCCCTGCACACCAATGTATAAAATCTGTCGAATTTTTCTAAAGAATCATTGTTTGATAGTTTAAATGATAACACCACCATTTGAGGGCTATCTGAACAAGAAATAACTCAAAAGCATTCTACGTTATGTATCTATTTGCTCCATGCAGTTTATTATTTATGGATTTTTGGTGATATGATAATTGCTATGCCATGCAGCCTTACCAACAGGGCTATGTTGCTCCTTGTCCCCGACCGTGCTTGGAAGACACCACCATAGACATTGGGTATATTTTCTTTAACCTCTTAAATTATTTGAATCGAAAATTTATATTACTATTTGTAATAATATTGTTTTTGTAACCCTAATGAGTAATAAGCATATTCACATAGAAAACGGGTAAAGGAGTGTTAGCTGGTCAATAGGGCTTGGCCCGTTTCGCGTCATAACTAAAAAATGATATGTTTCAACCCAAATCATTTTTATCTCTTTACTACTAAACGAGCTTAACCGCTCAGGCACTATCAAGATTGGCTGGCTAAAAGCTCAAATCGGGCCAAACTTTAAGGAGTTTGGGCCTAAACATAAACTCACGTAATAAACGAACTCATGCTTGAACTCAAGCTTCATTTATCAAGCTTGAGCTGGCTTGAAAGCCTATTATAGAATAATTATATAATATATTAAACCTATATTGATATAGTAATTACTTTTATGTATTAAAGTATTATTTAAAAAAAAAGCTAAATAATATGTATTATGTTATATATAAAAGTTATACATTAAATATATATAATTACATATAAAAATAATTATAAAAGTTATACATTAAATATACACACGAGTCGAGCTCAAGCTCTCGTAAGTTAGACGAGCCAAGATCGAGTAGGCTTGTAAACGAACCGAACAAACGATCGACCACAATCTGGAAAACGGACGAGTTGTTAAGATATTGAACATGTTTATTCGTTAGACTTAGTAGTATAGACGAACTGCTTACGAAGGTCAAAAAACAAACATAACTAAACATAGATGAACGAACATACACGAGCATAACTCATAAAATTAGACTAAATTGCAACTTGTCTGAAAAAAAAGTTAAATGATATAAAAACTAATGAACTTAAACAAACTTAAACAAACGTAAACTAACAAACAAAAATGAACAAACATTCACGAACATAATTGTACGAACGAGACGTATTATCTTTTCCGTTCAATAACTACATGAACAAAAAGTTTTGCTCATATTTGTTCATTTAATAGAGAACCTCTAGCTTAATCGAGCCTAACCTCTAGCCTAGTTGAGTTTGAGTTAGGCTCATCTCGTTACACCCCTTAGTTCAAAACATGAACGTTTTCAAACACAATGTACTTTTATTCTTGTTTACTTAGTTGTTATTTACATTGTTTGAATATATGTCTGTATTCTTAAGGGGAGGATGGCAAATGTCAGCAGCTGACCGTCAATATTTGGAAGCCGAGTACGGTGTTTATAATGCAACAAACGTCAGTGGAGCCGCCTTTTTCCGTTCAGCTGTTTTGATTGTACGCCCTCAAAATCACATGTTCCTGTAATTATAAATACATCGGTCTTTTATGATTTGGTATATAACGGGTTTTAGTGTATTAACAGTTGATGGCTCTTCTGCTGTTACGACAAGCATCATATGTACCCGATACTAGAGGAGACGGAGATGAGGACGTGTCTAAGTTCTTAACTGTAAGTGGGACACATGATTATGTAACTAGAAAGTGCAAAGGAAAAGTTGCCATTTTGTTAAATCAGTGATAACTTCTGTTACTTCATTTTTTTCGGATTATATTATAAATTCAAGCATAAAAAACGTTGATGTAGTACGTAGGGCTTTATTTGAATATTTATATATTTATGCATAATTATATACATAAGTACGCACTAGTATATATCTATGATGTGCAACTATAAACACGTTGTGTGTAATTATACAGGGACTTTGTATGCTTCACACGTTAAAAAGCCTTTTTTTATTTACTTTATTTTGACAGCTTTTCTTGCTTCGGATAGTCGGATTTCTTTTTCCCTGTTACATAATGGTTTGGGCCGTCAGCATTTTGCAGCGTCGAAGGCAGAGACAGGTCCGTCTACCCTAGAAAAATTTCATATGTTGACACCAAAATCAATCTTTTTTATTTACCTTTTGTAAAAGATTGTATAAAGATTCATTTTTTTATTATTATATTTTATTTTTGTATATAAACTTTGGTAAAAACCGAGCGCAGGAGGCGTTGGCGGCAGCACAAATTGCATTTGTGTTGCAAGCAGGAGAAAGAAGAGGGCTACACTTGAAGGTGGCTTCTTTGGGGCTGGCGCAAGCAACCGCACCAGCAGCTACAGCTCCACAAGAAAATGTTTGAATATGGTGGCGGAGGAAAAACTATTTTTTTTTTTGCTGATTTTTGTTGTGGTGTGTTTTGTTCTGGTTGTTGATGGCATCAGATTTTATGTAAATTAATCCGATGTTGTGGTAATGTGTATATAAAGCCATTTGACAACTGATCATTCTTGAACTTTAACAAAGCAACTGTGTTTGCAAACATGCTTCACTAAAGTGGGTCATTTGAAAGTGTCTTAATAGTTAGACCTGAAAACATTTGATATTGATAATGAGAAGTATTTAGATATTAGACCTGACATAGGTTTTACAAAATTTGCAGTGTACGGAGTATGTGATACATGACCCAACCATACAAAACATACGTAATAACTCTTTACCAAATTCATAACTATAGACATTGTTGTAGTAATCGCTAGTCGATGGGATAGGGTAGTCATGATTTTAGTAACCCTACATACATATATATTTTTTCTACTTTTTACATAACTACTAATCTATATCTTTTGTACTTTTTTCTTCAATTAATAAAACTAAAT
This sequence comes from Bidens hawaiensis, assembly GCF_021521415.1. Lineage (NCBI taxonomy): Eukaryota > Viridiplantae > Streptophyta > Magnoliopsida > Asterales > Asteraceae > Bidens > Bidens hawaiensis. Next base: position 58,953 of record NW_027497787.1, on the reverse strand, counting down.
GACAATTTGATATATTAGAATTGTAATTGAGAATCCCAACTAGTAACTTTTAACACGCTAAATGTGAGCGTATGACATATGTGTCGCATATGTTATATGTTTGCCTATATATATATTGTTTTCTTGTTTTTTGTAATTGTAACTTTTCATTCTGATGAAATAAAATTATCTTCCCCTGCTTCTTTTCTTTCTGTGTCATCGTTCTTCAACGATTACATGGTATCATAGCAGAGTTGTTAATATGCTCTTCGTTTTTAACTGGTTTCTCTTGATTCGCCAGTTTTCTCTCTTTCGCTCTTCGTTTCAACCAGTTTCTCTCAATTCGCCGGTTTTCTATCTTCGTCTGATGTTTTCGTCTGCTGTTTGTTTTTGATCCTTTTATTTGATCGTTCTTGTGTTTGTTTGGGAATTGTTTTTTCCTTGATCTTTCTAGAAGATTGAACCGTTCAAATATTGCCAAAAGTTCACAACATGTCATATTCTTAGCGTTGAACAGTTTCCCAAAGTGTCATATCACTCACTTTCATTTTCACACAGAAAATTTGCAAAAATGTTCTTGTTCATCTTATACGGCGCATAACTTACACCCCGTATAACTTTTTCATATATCTCTTTCTCCGTATATCATATACTCCGTATAACTGTTTTTGCAAAGCTTGGCACATTAGTTGTTCTTATACGCCTCTTCTTCTCGTGCGTTTATTTCGTTCTGTTGTGTTCATTGGTAGACTCAGCAGTTCTGTTCTTCCGAATATGTCCATCGATTCTTCGAACCCACTTTACCTTCATCATTCGGATCATCCTGGTATGATCATTGTTTTAAAAATTTTCAATGGTACTGGGTTCGGTGCATGGAAGAGAGCAATCATGATTTTTTGTCTGCAAAAAACAAGCTCGGTCTCATTAACAATGCTTTAACTGTGCCGGTTAACGAGCTACATCTTGCAATTTGGCAGCGTTGCAATGATATGGTGATATCATGGATTCTCAACACCCTCACTCGTGATATCAGTGATAGCGTCTTGTATGCTGAAACTGCTCATGTTCTTTGGAAGGAGCTTAACACCCGATATGGTCAAGAAAATGGTGCTAAGTTTAATTAGTTACAAAAGAACCTTTGCCAAATCACTCATGGTAGCAGTGATATTTTTACATACTTTGCCAAGATGAAATCAAACTGGGATTAGCTGAATACTATTAATACTATTCCAACCTGTAGATGTGGAGCTGCACAATTGTTTGTCAAGAGAGAAGAAGATTAGAGGTTGATTCAATTTCTTGTTGGTCTTAATCCTAGCTATGACACGATCAAAATCAATATTTTGATGATGCAACCTCTTCCTTCTATCAATCGTGCTTATGGTATCCTCATACAAGATGAGAAACAAAAGGAGATTCATACCATCACTGATTTCATTGTTTCTTCTACATCTATGAATGCAAGCAGTGGAGGAGCAGGAGAGAATAAGAACCTTGGTGTGCACTCATTGCAAAAAGAATGGGCATTCGGTCAACAAGTGTTATAAGTTGATTGGTTTTCCCAAGGATTTCAAATTCTCCAAAGGAAAGAAGTTTGCTAATCATGCTGAAGATCAAGGGCAAAGTGGTCACAAGAATCAACCTGAACAACAGAAGCCACAATTCGGCAACAATACAATGATCTCATGATTATATTACCGTAGACTAAAGTTCAGTCTGGTGCCACAACCACATCCGATGTTAATCATGCCATAACCATCAATCAGGAATCTTTCAGTGGTATACAGTCTTGCAGTTCCATATAAAGTTATTCTAAATGGACCATTGATACTGGTGCCAATGATCATATGTGCCATGACAAAATCTGTTTTAAAACATTTCTTTATTTAAAATCCTATCTTTATCACTCTTCCTAATGGCACATTTATCATACTAGAACAATTACCTTTCATTTCAAATGGTTCCATAAAATCTATTGAGCATTATGATATTTTCCTTAAGGCACGACAACATAAATGCTATTTCCTACTAGTTCCACATATATTAGTAAAACTTTTTAGCTAATTCATATCGATGTTTGGGGCCGTATCACACACCTATATACATTGGTTATAGATACTTTCTAACCATAGTGGATAATTTCAGTAGGACCACTTGGACAAACTTCAACAAAAAGCAATGCTTTCCTATACTTCAATTTTTTATTGAAATGGTTAGCAACCAGTTTGGCAATACTGTGAAATGCATTAGATCCGAATATCCAATAATGCTTTTGCACTGGGGTCTGGATCATTTCAAAGTGCTTATTTGTTGAGTAATGGAATTAATCACCAGACCACTTGTGTAGCTGTCCCTCAACAAAACAACATTGTTAAAAGAAAGCATAAACATTTGCTTGAAACGGCAAGAGTTCTTACATTTCAATCTAAGTTGTCGGTTTAGTTTTCGGGTGATTGTGAGTTAAATGCAACACATTTAATCAATCGATTTCCTACCGAAATTCTTAATAATAATACCCCTTATGAGGTTTTAACAGAAAAGGCTCCTCATATGATCATATGAAGTCTTTTGGCTGTCTTGTTTATGCTTCCACCTTATCTCATGGAAGATATAACTTCAAATCAAGGGCTATGCCTTGTGTTTTTCCGCATTTTACTCTTGGTAAAAAGGCAGACAAATTGTATGACCTTTACACAAACAAAATAGTCCTATCAGGATACATTGTTTTCATTGAAGCTTTATTTGCCTCTATAATTAAATCCAAAGATAGTTTCATTTTTTCATCTACTCATCTTAACAATCGATTTTTTGATGATCCTTTGTCTACTCCTCCTACCGATCCTTCTCCTCATACCGAGCCTCCATCTTCCATTCCTATCCATGTTCCTCTTTCTAATGCTAACCCTGATCCTGTTCGAAGATCTTCAAGATATTCTGTTCCACCCACATACTTAAATGACTATGTTTGCAACAACTCTGAATCTTCTCATCGTTGTTTCCATACTGCCACTAAGTTTTGATCTTCTCCCATATCTTGTTCTTCTTTTCATATTCTTCCTTCCAACCATTCTCTCACCTGAGCAATCTCTGATTTACATGAGCGTACTTCAAATAAGGAATCTGCTGGTATTCCTGAATGGCAAGATGCCATGCACGCTGAGTTTAGGCTCTTGAAACCAATTAAACTTGGGTAGTTACTGATCCTCCACTGGAAAGAAAGCCGTTAAGTGCTAATGGGTGTTCAATGTTAAAAACAACGTAAATGGGACTATTGATCGTTGTAAGGCTAGATTGATGGTGAGAGGGGATACTCAAAAAGAAGGGATTAATTACACTAAAACAGTTTCTCTTGTTATCAAGATGACCACTATTAGAAACCTTGTAATTATAGCTACAAAAAGAATTTGGCCTCTATTTCAATTGGATGTCGATAATGATTTCCTTCATGGGGATTTAAATGAAGATATATATATATATATATATATATATATATATATATATGATGCCACCACCTGGTATGCAACATTCTGGTGATCAAGTGTTGAAACTTCAGAAATCTTTATATGGTTTGAAACATGCTTCTAGACAATCGTATGGTAAATTGTCATATACTTTAAAGGCAAAAGGGTATCGTGGTTCTTAGAATGATCATTATTTATTTTCAAAGATGATAGGATCCTTAGTGGTCTATGTCGATGACATATTTGTGACATTCGTGACAAAACGAGGTATACCTGATTTATTACGTAGTGATTAGCTGATTAACCGTTTATTATGTAGAGAGCAAACGATTAAACAAACGACACTAATTATGACTCGGATATATCGGGGGGCCACATACAAGTGATATACGTATTATAGAAACTAACATATTGATATTATAGCCCTAGTATGTGCAAAACCGTTTAAATGGAGAGATTTTCGTTTAACAATACGTTGTGATCTTAAACCCAAACGAAAGTACCAAAACAAGCATTGTATCATCCTTTAAGCCAAAAAAAGACTTATAAAACACTTATTTGAGATTTTCTATGCTGGGTTTTTTGTTACTTGATATGTAGATACAAGTTATAACTAACCAAGAACCCGGAACCTTAAAAAGGGGGCTTAACCGATAGAAAATCACAAAGGTAACACCCGAGAACACTCGTTTAGGGGCTGTTTAGGATTAGATTGTGACGTACTTGTTGTTATCCTATGAAAATTTTTAGGGACAGCAGGGATGATATGAATGAATTCCTGTTCAAATTTGGTGATTTTTCAAAAAACAGAAAATATTTGGCAATTTTATTACCGTTTATTGATGATTTATTGGGAAAAAGAGCAAAACAATTTGGAATATTATGAAATTTTGTGGAGGACTCAAATATTTTATTGTAAGATCACATAGGAAATTTGGGGTCCATTGGAGAAACCTAGATATGGTTTGTGGATTCTCGTTTAATCGAGTTTAAACAACCGAACTATGGGTAAAAAGGTAGCTAGAGAGTTAGTTTCTAGAAATTATTTAGGGAATATATGAAGATATTTTAACCAATCAGAAAAGTTATTGGATATTTCGGGTATCTTTTGGTATAAACGGAAGATTTTTCGGTTAAAAATATTTTATAAATGAATAAGTAAGTTTAATAATTATGAAAATAATTTTATAAAACTTTACACATTTTAATTTGTTAGTGTAAAATTTTTCATAATTTAATTATATGTAAATAAAGAGTTATAATAGTTTGAAGATTTAATTTATACATGTTTTGATAAAACCGGCAACGTTATGATTAACGAACTGACTGGATTATCGAAACATCAAATGTGGTCAAATATATTATTTTTGGGTAAATTTTTTAAAACTAAACTTTTTAATAGATCTTCGTACATTCGGGTGAATTGTGCACGTTTCTATAATCCAATTCGTATTAAAACGGAAACGAACCCAGAAGCGAAGCCAGACACCTAAACCCTGTTGGTGCATTTTGTGACCGTCGCTATGCAATTCAGACCAGCGGAACGCCACAGGCGAAGTTAGCACAACTTCGCCTTAGGCGAAGTTAGAACAACTTCGCCAACGGCGAAGTTGTAACAACTTCTGCCTTAGGCGAAGTTATCACAACTTCGCCTACTGGCCCAAGCCCAAGCCCGAGAAGATGTTTTGTCTATATATATGTGTGTCTTGTTTAGGTTTTGTATCCAGAAATTAGAGTATTGTGTGTTACAGTTTATTTGTCTAAAGAGAGACCGAGAGTGAGAGTCGTGTGGGACAACCCGAGGTAGAGCTCACCTCGGGTCGGCCGTCATTTGTTTACGAGTTTGGTATGTAATTCGTTTTGATTATTATATAAGAATCTGCAGATTTGTTTATCCCGTTCTTGTATTTGTTCGTGTATTTGTTCGTGTACGTGTTTGTGTTCTTTATCTTTACACCAATAAACGAGTCTAGGAGGATTCCGCACTCCTAGACCTCGTGCGGATCTCGTATCGATCGGCGACGTCCCCGGGGGGACCTACAAGTGGTATCAGAGCCTTAGGCTCTTATACTATGGTTCGAGATCTGCGTTTTGGTGTTTCTGGCACGTTTCTGTGCGTTTATGGCCGAACAGCGCCGTAGGCGAAGTTATTGTTCATCAGGCGAAGTTGCCGTCACTGTTCGTAGGGTTTCAGCGAAGATATAAGGTCTGGCGAAGTTATGAACAGGCGAAGTTGACTTTAGGCGAAGTTGACTTCTCGGCGAAGTTATAGCTAGGCGAAGTTATGGACAGACGAAGTTAACGAGAAAAAAAAAAAAAAAAAGAATATTTTGGTGTTTTCGTCTGTATGGCCAGGTGTACACGATTATTGTGAGACCGGAGATGTTGTTCCGTCAACGAGTGAAACTTGTTATTTCTGGGTCTTACGTGTGAACAAATACGTGTCAACTCTGGATATGGAGTTGAGTTTGTGAATGAGATATTGATTGAAACCGGATATTGACACATATTTGGGTGTTTGTGGGCAATGAAATTGTTGTTGTTCGAGGTGACCAATTGAAGAAAGTCAAATTGAACTGAAGGTTTTTGTCATTACTGGATTGCGGTCAGAGCATATTATTTATGTTACTTTCAAAGCGTTCGAGAATTGGATCCTGAAACGTGATGCTTCTTTATTAGAGTGAAAATTCTGGAACAAGTTGGATTTAATCGGGAACTAAAGTGTTTATGTTCTTGATCGTTATCCCTGGTGATTGAAGATGCTTCGGATTAATTAATGGTCATGTGTTAGATTCTGTCAAGGTGGTTTTGTGATGAAATTGATCACTTGATGTTGAGTAGTTGAAGATTAAACCTTATCGTATGCCGACGAGTTGGTGAAGTTGTGGAGGAAGCCCAACTTCACGTGTTGGTGAAGTCAGATGGACTCACGTGATTGGTTGAGATGATCTATTGGCACGAGGATGCATGCATTTCAAAGACCTCAATCGTTATAGTCGGAGAAGCTTACACTGAAGGGGAGATCTGATATGGAAGACGCTGGGTGACTGGTAGATTTGTGAAGCTATAGGACAGTTTCAGACACGGCTGGTTGATGAGCAAACAGAAGATCATCAGTTAAGAGGGAGTCTGTTGGTGAATGTTTTGTAACAGATGATCTTTTGTGTTTGTTAGAATTGAGAGCAACGGTCAAAGGGGAGACTGTTGGTGCATTTTGTGACCGTCGCTATGCAATTCAGACCAGCGGAACGCCACAGGCGAAGTTAGCACAACTTCGCCTTAGGCGAAGTTAGAACAACTTCGCCAACGGCGAAGTTGTAACAACTTCTGCCTTAGGCGAAGTTCTCACAACTTCGCCATAGGCGAAGTTATGAACAACTTCGCCTACTGGCCCAAGCCCTAGCCCGAGAAGATGTTTTGTCTATATATATGTGTGTCTTGTTTAGGTTTTGTATCCAGAAATTAGAGTATTGTGTGTTACAGTTTATTTGTCTAAAGAGAGACCGAGAGTGAGAGTCGTGTTGGACGACCCGAGGTAGAGCTCACCTCGGGTCGGCCGTCATTTGTTTACGAGTTTGGTATGTAATTCTTTTTGATTATTATATAAGAATCTGCAGATTTGTTTATCCCGTTCTTGTATTTGTTCGTGTACGTGTTTGTGTTCTTTATCTTTACACCAATAAACGAGTCTAGGAGGATTCCGCACTCCTAGACCTCGTGCGGATCTCGTATCGATCGGCGACGTCCCCGGGGGGACCTACAAACCCTGATTTTCTTTTATATTTTGAATCATTTATCAAATGGTACATTTACTTAAGTTTGTGTGATCATACATATTTACGAAACGCGTGAACGACCAACTTGGCTAGGCGCGTAAAACAATGAATCTGAACCAAGACCGATTTTGAATATTAGATATTGTACAACGTCACAATCTAAGACTACTAACACGATCTGGGTGTAATAGCCATACCTAGACTATATATATAGCCCAATACAGTTTAACGACTATACTAGTATTAACAGTACAATACCGATTATAGGGATCGAACTATAATCGAGGCATATTATCAATTGAAGTATATTTCTGATACTGTAAGGTGAGTTTCATGACCCCTCTTTTAAACTGTTTTATGAACTATTGGGGTGAAAATCATAGTTACATATATCTATCTATCTATCTATCTATCTGTAAATGTGTTATGATGTGAATTATCTATGTGCTAGCATTTGAAAGTCCCCACAAACGTAAGTGATTAACCATGAGCCGGTGGCATGTGAATAGTACTATTGGTTTGAAAAAGCCGGTGTAGAGTACCGGAACATTACACAATTGCACATGACCGTATAACTATACATACATACTATGTGGTGTTAGACATAGTACTTAGGGCATGTGGCAGATGTAGCCACGGGGAGTGCATAGGCAGTGAGGGGCCACGTGGTAAAAGCACATCATGGGTTCACTTGTGGCTTAGTATAGTTGCATTGTATACATGCATAACATGAATATTATGATTACGCATACTAGTTTCGTTTAAACTTGTGAAACTTACCAACTATTCGTAGTTGACCCTTTTAACATGTTTTTCAGGTATACCAATGTTGGAATGATGTGTTTATGTGCTACATGTGCTGGAAGTAGATAAGACAACTGTAGATAGAAGCAAATATATGAATAAAGAATAAAGCAGCTATGAACCGGTTAATATTGTGTAATGCCTAGTTTGTAAACAAAGTTAGAATGATGTAATATAATGAAAATTAGTTTGCTAATGTTTCTTTATAAACAATGTGGTTCATGCCAAAGGTGTATGTTACATTCCCGTATTACGCTTCCGCTATCCTATTCGGGGTGTGACAATATTACTTACTGGGAAAAATTTGGAAGAGATCAATAATCCCGAAATTTTCTTGAATTTGATCTTCAAAATCAAGGATCTTGTAAGCCATAATTACTTTTCGGGTATGGAAGTCCTTAACACTTCTAAAGGTGTTATCATGTGCCAAAGGAAGTTCACTAAAGATATGTTTTCTGAATTTGAAACTTCTAACCTTCCTGACACAAATTCTCCGTTACCTCTCATTTGCAACTTTGATCTCATGAGGGAATTTTTCTTGATAAGCCTTTACAATACAAGAAGCTTGTTGGCAAACTTAACTACTTTACTTATACTCGGCCTGATCTTTCTTTTGCTTTCCAGTTTCTAAGTCAATTCATGCAAGATCCAAGGATTTCTCATTGGAATGAAGTGCTTCGTACCCTTTCATATGTCAAAGGAACTTTATCTCAAGGATTATTATGACTCCGACTGGGATGTACGTCCTAATACTCGTTGATCGGTCAATGGTTTTTATGTTTCTTTTGGAGACTCTTCGACTTTTTGGTAATCTAAGAAGTAACCTACTATTTCTTTAAGCTCGGCTGGAGCCGAGTACTGATCTCTTCAATGGGTGACTGCTGATCTGGCTTGGCTGAGAAGACTAATATCGGAGTTTAATGCTCCTAACATTACTCCTGTCATGCATAATTGTGATAGTCAAGATTCTATTTATATTGACAAGAATCCTGTCTTTCATGAGCAAACTAAACACATTGGAATTGATTGTCGTTTTGTTCAAGAAAAGTTGCATAAGGGACCGGTCACTTTGGTGCATACCAACACGAAGGATCAGCTTGTATCACCCGACATTTTTAGGTTAACTATGTTAACTAAACTAAGTTATCTTTGTTAACTACGTTAGAAAAAACACATGTATGTCACGTGTCACGTGAGCACACACATGAGGATGTCCATGAACGTTGGTAGTCTAATAAGAATAACAAGTTACTAACAATAAGAACATCATACATTTCTGCGTATTAGGAGCTATGTGTTTGTAGATGAACTTTACATATTGTATTTGTTACGTGTTTGAATATAATAAACGCTGACACGAAATATTATTTCATAAGTTAATATATGTAATGTAATACTTTCCTGACGTAATGCATGCATACTTGCTACATATATATGTAATAATTGTATTATTTTATAAGTTAACATAAGTTGTTAAGGAAACTAAATTAATGGTGTTTATTAAGTAGGCATTGATGCAAAACACTTATGATAACATTACGAACACAATAAAAATCAAGTAAAAATCAAGTTGGTTACTTATCCTTTGGTTTTCCATTCCTTCTTTTTTTTTCTCTTCTTTTGGCCAAAATCATATACACACATACCTTTGAACAAGTTTTTCACTCATGAACACACACATACATACACTTTTCAGAAACCTATTACGGACGTATGCAATTTCAATTCATACTGTAAGGATCTAGTTCATTGATATATTATAGGTTATTGAATCAGTGCGTAATACATTAGGTGAAGTGCGTGTGTGTTGAGAGAGTAATCGGGCAGAGTAACGACTCATTATTTGATAATTCACACACTTGTTATAAATTAAGATCAGGAACAAGCTATATATAGAAGACGATACCCATTCGTTATACATTCCATAACGAATGGGATCCATCTGTCTTCATACCCTAACATAACTTATAGTATAACGAATGACACATTCTTTAATATCCTTAATGAATGGTACAAAATAGTAACTTATAGACTCATTCGTCATACACTCCATAAAGAATGGACACTACATATAACGGAAGGACACATTCGTTAAACATACTTAAAGAATGGCCATGTAACTTAACAAATGGACATAACAATTACCAAAATGCTCTTTACATTAATAAATATAAATTACAAAGATAAGCAAAGACCGAAACGACGAAACAATGCACTTGTGACAACTGCCCAAATCCGACCCGACCCAGGTACCCGTTTCCGGATCCGTTTTTAAGATTTAAAATTTGATTATAATCTTTATTAAATTATCAAATATATATATATTTATATTACTAATAATAATAATAATTCCTTTCCGCCATCCCGCCCCTTTTCTCTCTTGTCGCCGTCCCGCCCCTTTTCTCTCTTGTCGCCGTCCCGCCCCTTTTTCTCTCTTGTCGCCGTCCCGCCCCTCTGCTTAACCTTTAAGCCTTGAACCCCCTTTTTCTCTTAACTCTTTGCTTGTCCTTTGGCTCTTCCCGCCTAAGGGTGTCTGCGCAGCTCCACGCGCCGGACTCCTTACAAGGAAGCCTGCGTGAAGACCAGCTGTTCCTGCGATACGCGAGACGAACTGTTCCCGCGGCGCGCTAAGAATTGTAGTTCTTCCCGCGGCGCGCTAAGGATTGTAGTTCTTCCCGCGGCGCGCTAAGGATTGTAGTTCTTCCCGCGGCGCGCTAAGGATTGAAGTTGTTCCCGCGGCGCGCAAAGAATTGTAGTTCTTCCCGCGGCGCGCTAAGGATTTAAGTTCTTCCCGCGGCGCGCTAAGGTTTGTTCTGTCTGCCTTCGCCCTCGCGCGCTCAAGCCTTCTCGCGCTAGACACTTAAGTCTTTTCTTCTGTTTAAGCCAGCCTGTATGCTTTTGAAATATCTTATCTTCTGTGCTATACCTAGGTATGGGCACAGTAGGCCAGATCTGACATCTGTCCGAATAGTCTCTTTCGGCGCAGCTTGCTTACCAACCCTCTTGGTTGTCAGAAAAAGTAACTGACATAATCTTTTAAAATCTTCTTTTCCATGTCTTGAACAGTACCTTTATCTGACCCCCTCCCATGCTATGAACAGTAACCTGTCAGCCTTCCCCATCCCCTGCAGCTGCCACCATATCTTTTGCTTGTAATATCTTTTGCTTTTGATATCTTTTGCTTTGATTTGATAAGATCTTTTTCCCCTTTTTAAGGGATGTGTTCCCTAGGGTTTTCCTATTAATAAAACTAATTTCTTGGTTGATTAACACTACACTTAAACACTTAAACACTCCCCAAAATCTTTCTCCCTTCTCTCTGCCGAAGATCCTCCACTCGCCTCTTTGCAATCCGTCTTCTCTTTTTTTTCTGCCCAGAAATCTCGGTAAATATATAATTTGTTTAAATAACTTTCATATATTCAAGACATAAAAACCAATCGTTAAACCAATAACCTTTTATTTATAGGTTAACTTTCGCTTGTTTAAAAGTTGGTTCTTGCTTTATCTTTCAACGCACCTCTTACAAGTGAGTAATCTCGTACCTAATCCCTTTTTATTTTTAACGTTTTGGGATGTTCATGTGTTCGTACAACTTGAGTCTTAAACTTGTTTATGAAATTATGTGCGCAAAACCCATGTGTTATGGACGTTTACTAGTGTTGTATATTTGTATGTGTGGATCATTAACCGCTTTGTTCGGCCTATTCCGAAGTTTTCATGGATCCATTAGATGAACACGGGAGACCTATCGTTTACGATTTTTCTTGGTTTCTTTGCACATACACGAATGATTATTTGTTTTTGCTCGATTTGGAGCACGTTATGAACTATGAGCTATGATCTATTTAGGCTTGATCACAATCTGTTTACACACTATGTTGAACACCAGTTATACACATGTTGCGCGCAGTGCTTTATTATCTATTTATATCTATTTAACTTGATTTCTCACCGACACGCAAGTGTTGACGTTTTATTTTAACACATGTTCAGGTTTGCTGTAGCTGCTTTTGGAAACTCGAGGACACGTAGGATGTTTCTTTTACTTTGGACCTAGTTTAAAATATAACAAGACAAGTTTATGTATTTGAATATTATGATTTATGTTATGTGATTTGTTACTTTATGTCGTGTTATGCGCATGCGCAATGAAATGTATTTATTAAATATTGACACCCAAATAGTGTCACGAGTAATGAAACAATTGGTAGCGCCCCGATGTATAATCCGCCATCGGTCGGGGTGTTACAGATTGGTATCAGAGCTCCGTGACTTTAGGATTAGGTGGTTAGACGTAACGACCTAGAATACCTAAGAGTCCCTTCTCGCGCATGAGAAAATCTCATGATTTCGCGCTAATTGTTAATTACTCGATATTTATAATATATGCTTGCGCATACGCAGCACATGATTTCATGTTTTATCCGCGATCTTTCGATTTTTATTGTTAAATTTCAATTCGTTTCTTTACTTATTCGTTTGTTGTTGGGACTTTGAAAATCCGAAAAGTCATGGTGATACATGAATAGTTGATTTTCAATCCCCATTAACCTTATGTTCTAAAATTGAAGATTTGAAAAGTCATGGTGATACATGAATTGTCAACCTCCAATACCTATTTACTCGTATATTTTAAAATTGAAGATTTGAAAAGTCATGGTGATACATGAATTGTCAATCTCCAATACTCATCTACTCGTATATTTTAAATTGAAGATTTGAAAAGTCATGGTGATGCATGAATTGTCGATTTTTAATTCGAATTCATTACCTGTATTAAGTTTGCATTTAAATTCATATTATACTTCAAAATTTGATTGCATTTAACTCCGCGAAACAAGCTTTACAATGATATACTTTGCGCTGAAACGATTTCCCATACCAAGATATTAACAAAAACTAAAACTTTTATAGAATGCCTCCGATATCTGCTCGCCGTCATCAGAGGAGAGAAGCCTCGCGCAGACGTATGCAGCGTCGTTCCCAGGAAATGGCCGCCGCAATAGCCCAAGCCTTAAATCAAAATAATACCAACCCCTCTGGATACAATATTAAGTCCTTTAATGCGGGTAACCCTCCGAAATTCACAGGGCTCGAAGGAGCCACCGTAATGCTCCAATGGCTCGAGAAAATTGAGAACACCTTCCTCCATACCCATTGCCCTCCAGACCGACGAACCTTATACGCCTCAAGTGTCCTGGAATCAAGGGCGCTTACATGGTGGAACGGAGTAGCTCATGCGCGTGGCGCAGAGGCTGCTTCTAGCATGCTCTGGGAGGAATTCAAGGATCTTTTGACTCGAGAATTCTGCCCTCCCAACGAAGTAAAGCGCCTTGAGGAGGAATTTTGGAACTTGAAACAGTACAGTGGCGAAGCGCGCGAGTACGCTACGCGCTTTCACGAACTAAGTTTGCTTGTCCCGCACCTAGTTACCCCTTCCCGCCGCGCCATCGAAAAGTTTCTTGGGGGTCTCCCCATAAAAATTCAAGATTCTGTATGGGCCAGGAACCCAGTAACCCTCTCTGACGCCATCGAGTTGGCCGCTGTGCTCAGCGACAACCATGTCAGGGCAGGAACCCTGTTCCTGCGGGGAGCCGAGAAGACCAAACTCACCAAGACTGTCCCAGAACCAACAGAAACCAAGCCAGAACCCTCAAACCGTAACAACCTCAAACGCAGGCGCAAACCCAATCATCAAGCCTACGCGCTTACCAACCCGCTTATTGTCCAGCAACCCGCCTACCAACCTCCAGTATACGCTCCTAACCCACTGTCAACCTACCCAACACCCCCTGTAATCCATAACTATGCCTTAACCAATTCCGCACTCCCTGCCCCGTCAACTAAGAAACCTTACACAGGAAACCAACCCTTTTGCCCAACCTGTAAACTTCATCACCCAACTCAAACCCCGTGTCGTCAATGCAACCAATGTGGCCGTATTGGTCACACTGCTGAGTACTGTAGAGTCCTTCCCGCCAACCCAATCGCGCAAACACCACCAACCTACCCGCAAAACCCACAATCAACATACCATAATCCACGACCCAGGTCGTGCTATAACTGCGGTGACCCCAGTCATTTCTGGAACGCGTGCCCGAGACTGCAAGTACAAATTACGCAAGCTAATCCGGTTAACCAAATTTCAAACCAAGTGGCGCGCGGACGAGCTTTTAACATAACCGCGCACCAAGCGCAAGCGAATAATGACGTGGTTAATGGTACATTTTTACTTAACGGACAATATGCATCTATACTTTTTGATACTGGCGCCGATAGGAGTTTTATTTCTCGCGCATTTGAACAAAAACTTGCGCGACCGCGAATAAACTTAAACGAAAACTTTACAGTTGAAATGGCTAACGGTGAAACAATTATATTAAACTCCATGATCAAAGATTGCACGCTTAACCTTAATGAACACGATTTTCTAATCAACCTCATTCCCATGCCTCTTGGAAGTTTTGATGTTATTATTGGTATGGACTGGCTCTCGCAAAATCGCGCCGAAGTAATCTGCGCCAAGAAATTGATTCGCATTCCTCGGGAAAATGGTCAAGATCTTCATATCTACGGCGAGAAACCATCTAACGGTCTTAAACTTATGTCATGCACTGAAGCCCGAAGACTTTTACGAAAGAAATGTGTCGCGTTCTTAGCTCATGTGGTCAAACCCGATGAAGGAAAGAAGAAACTTCATGAAATCCCCATCGTGCGCGACTTCCCTGAAGTCTTTCCCGAAGATCTTTCTGGTTTACCTCCCGCTCGGGAAGTCGAGTTTCGTGTTGATCTTGTCCCTGGTGCATCCCCCGTAGCCAAATCTCCTTATCGACTTGCACCCTCTGAAATGCAAGAATTAGCAAGTCAACTTCAAGAGTTGGCCGATAAAGGATTCATTCGCCCTAGCTCTGCGCCGTGGGGTGCTCCGGTTTTGTTTGTTAAAAAGAAAGACGGTTCGTTTCGCATGTGTATCGATTACCGCGAGCTGAACAAGCTCACCAATAAGAACCGGTATCCCTTACCGCGTATTGACGATCTCTTTGACCAACTCCAAGGTGCCTCTTGTTTCTCCAAAATCGATCTCCGTTCTGGCTATCACCAGTTGCGTATCCGCGAAGAGGATATTCCCAAAACTGCCTTTCGAACCCGCTACGGTCATTTTGAATTCTTGGTCATGCCCTTCGGTTTAACCAACGCACCCGCTGTCTTCATGGATCTAATGAACCGGGTGTGTAGGCCTTTCTTGGACCAATTCGTGATCGTGTTTATCGATGACGTTCTGATATATTCCAAAACCAAGGCCGAGCATGAACAACATCTTCTGTTGGTGTTGCAAAAGCTTCGAACCGAACAATTCTATGCCAAACTCTCCAAGTGTGAGTTTTGGTCTGATGAAGTGCAGTTTCTTGGTCATGTTGTAAACAAGATGGGTATTCATGTCGACCCATCCAAAGTTGAGGCAATCAAGCACTGGATTTCACCGACCACTCCTACCGAAATCCGTTCCTTTTTGGGCTTAGCTGGTTACTACCGGCGATTCATTTCGAACTTCTCAAAAATCGCCTTGCCTTTAACAGCATTAACGTGCAAAGGCAAACCGTATATTTGGGGCTCGAAGCAAGAAGAAGCCTTTCAAACGCTCAGGCGAAAGTTGTGCGAAGCTCCTGTTCTAACGTTACCAGAGGGTACTGACGACCTTGTCGTTTATTGTGATGCCTCCAACCAAGGTCTCGGTTGTGTACTTATGCAACGAGGCAAGGTTATCGCTTACGCGTCAATGCAACTCAAAATTCATGAAAAGAATTATACGACTCACGACCTCGAACTTGGTGCAGTTGTATTTGCCTTAAAAATCTGGAGACACTACCTCTATGGTACCAAGTGCATCATTTACACCGACCATAAAAGCCTTCAGCACATTTTTGATCAAAAGGAACTTAACATGAGACAACGCCGATGGAACGAACTCATCAGCGATTACGATTGTGAGATCCGATATCACCCTGGAAAGGCTAATGTGGTAGCCGATGCGCTCAGCCGCAAACCCAGTCAACTCAACTATATTTTGCCGCACATGCAGCTTCACTTCGCGCCGATCCAAAGTAATCTTAAATCGCGCATTCGCGACGCGCAGCGCGCATCGATCAGCCAAGGCAACCTACGCGCCGAGTTAGCGTGTGGTGCGGAAGCGCATCTAGTCCCTAACCTGAATGGAACTCTCTGTTATCTCAATCGCATCTGGATTCCCAATGATGAGATTCTTCGCGCTGACATACTGAGTGAAGCGCACAAAACTCAGTATTCCATTCATCCTGGCGCTGACAAAATGTACAAAGATTTGCGCCTTACTTATTGGTGGCCCGGTATGAAAAAGGATATTGCTGTGTTCGTAGCGAAATGCCTAACTTGTTCTAAGGTAAAAGCTGAACATCAACGCCCATCTGGTTTGCTCGAACAACCAGAAATTCCTACGTGGAAATGGGAATGTATAGCAATGGACTTTATCACCAAGTTACCCTTGACCGCAAGCAAACATGATAGCATTTGGGTAATAGTGGATCGCTTGACCAAGTCTGCCCACTTTCTGCCCATTCATGAAACCTACCGTGTTGAACAACTTGCGCATCTTTATGTCAAAGAAATTGTCTGCCGTCATGGTACTCCCTTGAGCATAATATCCGATCGCGATGGCCGTTTTATATCTCACTTTTGGAAATCTCTCCAATCTGCGTTAGGAACTCGTTTGGACATGAGTACTGCATATCATCCTCAGACTGACAGACAGTCTGAGCGAACCATCCAAACCCTTGAGGATATGCTTCGATCTTGTGTTCTTGATTTTGGAGGTAATTGGGATTCACACCTACCTCTGATCGAGTTCTCTTATAATAACAGCTATCATTCCAGCATCGGTATGGCCCCATTTGAAGCACTTTACGATCGAAAGTGCCGCTCACCGATTTGTTGGAACGAAGTGGGTGAAGTTCAAATCACAGGACCCGAACTAGTTCAAGAGACAACCGATAAAATCGCCAAGGTCCGTGATCATCTGCTGACTGCCAGAAGCCGGCAGAAGAGTTACGCAGATCGCAGGCGGAAGCCTCTCGAATTTCTAGTTGGTGATCTTGTTCTCCTCAAAGTGTCGCCCTGGAAGGGTGTTGTCCGCTTTGGGAAGAAAGGTAAGCTTGCACCTCGTTATGTTGGTCCATTCAAGATTCTCGCGAGAGTGGGAAAAGTTGCCTACAAACTGGACCTGCCGCCCGCGTTCAGCAATGTGCATCCAACGTTCCATGTATCCAATCTCAAGAAATGTTTAGCTGACGAGAACCTCCACATACCACTTGATGAAGTTCAAGTTGATGAGTCTATGCATTTCGTTGAGAAGCCTGTTGAGATTATGGATCGCGAGGTGAAGCAAACCAAGCGCAGTCGCATCCCTATTGTCAAAGTTCGCTGGGAGTCTAAGCGCGGAGCCGTGTTCACTTGGGAAAGGGAAGATCAATTGAAGATCAAGTACCCGCACCTTTTCTCTGCGCCTCCTACTTCGAGTTAAATTTCGGGACGAAATTTCTTAAAGTAGGGAAGACTGTGACAACTGCCCAAATCCGACCCGACCCAGGTACCCGTTTCCGGATCCGTTTTTAAGTTTTAAAATTTGATTATAATCCTTATTAAATTATCATATATATATATATTTATATTACTAATAATAATAATAATTCCTTTCCGCCGTCCCGCCCCTTTTCTCTCTTGTCGCCGTCCCGCCCCTTTTCTCTCTTGTCGCCGTCCCGCCCCTTTTTCTCTCTTGTCGCCGTCCCGCCCCTCTGCTTAACCTTTAAGCCTTGAACCCCCTTTTTCTCTTAACTCTTTGCTTGTCCTTTGGCTCTTCCCGCCTAAGGGTGTCTGCGCAGCTCCACGCGCCGGACTCCTTACAAGGAAGCCTGCGTGAAGACCAGCTGTTCCTGCGATACGCGAGACGAACTGTTCCCGCGGCGCGCTAAAAATTTTAGTTCTTCCCCGCGGCGCGCTAAGAATTGTAGTTCTTCCCGCGGCGCGCTAAGGATTGTAGTACTTCCCGCGGCGCGCTAAGGATTGAAGTTGTTCCCCCGCGGCGCGCAAAGAATTGTAGTTCTTCCCGCGGCGCGCTAAGGATTTAAGTTCTTCCCGCGGCGCGCTAAGGTTTGTTCTGTCTGCCTTCGCCCTCGCGCGCTCAAGCCTTCTCGCGCTAGACACTTAAGTCTTTTCTTCTGTTTAAGCCAGCCTGTATGCTTTTGAAATATCTTATCTTCTGTGCTATACCTAGGTATGGGCACAGTAGGCCAGATCTGACATCTGTCCGAATAGTCTCTTTCGGCGCAGCTTGCTTACCAACCCTCTTGGTTGTCAGAAAAAGTAACTGACATAATCTTTTAAAATCTTCTTTTCCATGTCTTGAACAGTACCTTTATCTGACCCCTCCCATGCTATGAACAGTAACCTGTCAGCCTTCCCCATCCCCTGCAGCTGCCACCATATCTTTTGCTTGTAATATCTTTTGCTTTTGATATCTTTTGCTTTGATTTGATAAGATCTTTTTCCCCTTTTTAAGGGATGTGTTCCCTAGGGTTTTCCTATAAATAAAACTAATTTCTTGGTTGATTAACACTACACTTAAACACTTAAACACTCCCCAAAATCTTTCTCCCTTCTCTCTGCCGAAGATCCTCCACTCGCCTCTTTGCAATCCGTCTTCTCTTTTTTTTCTGCCCAGAAATCTCGGTAAATATATAATTTGTTTAAATAACTTTCATATATTCAAGACATAAAAACCAATCGTTAAACCAATAACCTTTTATTTATAGGTTAACTTTCGCTTGTTTAAAAGTTGGTTCTTGCTTTATCTTTCAACGCACCTCTTACAAGTGAGTAATCTCGTACCTAATCCCTTTTTATTTTTAACGTTTTGGGATGTTCATGTGTTCGTACAACTTGAGTCTTAAACTTATTTATGAAATTATGTGCGCAAAACCCATGTGTTATGGACGTTTACTAGTGTTGTATATTTGTATGTGTGGATCATTAACCGCTTTGTTCGGCCTATTCCGAAGTTTTCATGGATCCATTAGATGAACACGGGAGACCTATCGTTTACGATTTTTCTTGGTTTCTTTGCACATACACGAATGATTATTTGTTTTTGCTCGATTTGGAGCACGTTATGAACTATGAGCTATGATCTATTTAGGCTTGATCACAATCTGTTACACACTATGTTGAACACCAGTTATACACATGTTGCGCGCAGTGCTTTATTATCTATTTATATCTATTTAACTTGATTTCTCACCGACACGCAAGTGTTGACGTTTTATTTTAACACATGTTCAGGTTTGCTGTAGCTGCTTTTGGAAACTCGAGGACACGTAGGATGTTTCTTTTACTTTGGACCTAGTTTAAAATATAACAAGACAAGTTTATGTATTTGAATATTATGATTTATGTTATGTGATTTGTTACTTTATGTCGTGTTATGCGCATGCGCAATGAAATGTATTTATTAAATATTGACACCCAAATAGTGTCACGAGTAATGAAACAATTGGTAGCGCCCCGATGTATAATCCGCCATCGGTCGGGGTGTTACAGCACTAACAAACTCCCCCTCATCTTATACTCTTTTTCTTCGATCACTTGAATCTTTTCGTCTTCAAGTCCGTACAATTATGAACTCCAACTGCATGGCAAACACGCACCACACGTTGAAATTGCATAGCTTGATAATAATCTTTTATATTGGCAAATCGGATCTCGTTCTTGAATAGAGCGTCGTTCTCAGATTCCGATAAGTTAACTAAACACATCGGGTCGATCACCCGTATGAACTCCGTCTTCAGTCCCGTACCGAGTGCAATAACGGCTTCACCAGTGTGGTTGTCATAATACCACCGGTTGAATGTCTTGTAAAGACTTTGGGGGGGGGAAGTCTTTACATGTACAGGTTTTGTGGTCCGCGGCGGCTTTACCTTCAAAACAGGCTTTCTCCAACCATTCCTTGGATCGATCTCGTAGATGTACTTTCTCGTAAGAACCTGTGGTTTAAAGAATTTAAATCATGATTTACCTCAAATAGCAGATGTTGATGAAACCATCCCGCCATTTGATCTCCACCACGATTCATGAATGGCCTATGTGGCGACGTTCGTACATCCCACCGTGGTAATGTAAGAACATCAGTGATATATTCGTAGTACTGTACACCGTGTTCCCACTTAATTATGCATAATTTAAGCTAAGATTCGTAGAGCCAAGAAACAATAATGAATTGACAATACATATAACGTATGGAGACATTCGTTCAACATACTTAACGAATGGACATAAAAATTACCAAAATATCCTTTACATTAATAAAGATAAATTACAAAGATAAACAAAGACCGAGATGACAAAAAATTCACTAACAACTTTGTTTGAAGATGGATCTAGAACAATACCTAGAATGCTAAGTTAGGTGATTTCTTTGCATACATCAAGTAAGTTATTATGTTATGATCTATTATTCATGTTCTTGAATTTGGGTTTAGGGCAATCTAGTATCCAAATGGTGATAAAAAAATGTAATCTCAATTAAAAACTAAAAGATTGAAAATTGGATCATGGTAATCATTGTTTTTGTTTTGATTTGTGGTTTGATATAAAAACCTAAAATGGTACAACGGAATTATGTGATTTGATTATTATATATTAATTTTGATGGTGAAAAATGATTTATTGGTAAATTAGGATCATACACATGCTAGAAACAAAGTTTATATGAGAAATGGTTGAAACATAATTCCTGACAGATTTGTTTGTGTTGATTGTTTGTATTATAAACTTAGGAAAGATTAGTGTTTTTGGTTATTTGTTGATGCTACGATTCACTAATTTGAGTCTAGTTTATGGAAAACTAAAAATCATAATTTTTGGACACAGATTTAGTCATTTTTATGATCTTACAAATTTATAGGTTAGGCCGATTTTGAAATATTTTCTTCTGGTCTTGAATGTTAGTTGCATATCTTGAGTTTGAAAACGGCTATTGGGTTGATTCCACTTCTATAATATCATGTATTGAGTTAGGAATCAAACCCCATTGGTCTTGCATTATTTGTGTTAATAGATATGTCTAACCGAATCTTTACTTTTTACCGCGCACTGAAAGGGCTGTATGTACCATATTGCTTTGTTTGAATTTTTATGATTTTTGGGTACATTGGAATAATGTAAAAAACATAGTTTTGGAAGCCTAAGCCATGTGAGTTTATACGGTAAAATCTTCATAATTTAACTCAGTGACTTAATGGGATAGAAAATTTGTTTTCTTAGCTTAAATTCTGCCACGTGAATGTAGAATTGATATGTATGCAATATGACGAGTTTAATGATCATTTATGCACTAGTTAACATTGTTGATGATTGTAACTTGGTTTGACTATTAGAAATTACTTTGACTAAATGGTTAGTCTTACTTGATGTTTTGAAATTGTGGTAGACACTTGTTTAGTTCATGATTGTTGCATGAAAAGTGAACTACTGTTTACGCCATCCATGATTAATACACTTGTAATTAGAAATGACACTTAGAAATTATAAGTTAATATACTTGATTACATGTCACCAACGAGTCGTAGAGTCTACTCAGTGAAATTTGGTCAAAGGGTCAATTCAGTCAAACATTTTGATCAACGGTCAACAAAGTTGTACCTTGTGATGAAAGGTCAACAAGTTGGACCTTTTGCTCAAGGTCAACAAAAAGTCAAAGTTTGGTCAAAGTAAACAAAAGTCACTTTGGTCAAAGTCAAAAAAAGTAAAAAATAATTAAACAATGGGATTGTTTGGAGACTAGGAGTTCTAGGAATCATTACACATTACTTACATACTTGTACACTTTTGGATACTCGTACGGGACTTCTCTCTTAGCAATTGACTTTTTTAGAACGCTTTCGTGGTGACTTTCACGGCCCATCTCTTTTACTTACTCCTTCCAGGGGATGAAATCATGCAAACACCTTTTTGGATCTTGTAGATTGTTATTTATCGTAAGTATACATAGTGAACTTATATACTAAAAGTCCTCACACACATTGGACTGTTAACTAAGGTTAACTAGAAGGTTAATATTAAGTAGTACTACTGGGTTTGACAAACCCACCCACGCTAAAACTCGACTGGATGTCGGATGGGTGTAACATTGACCTAAACATTTCCAAGACATGGCTAAGACTTAGTAGGAAGCAAAAACCGAAATGTCCGCTTCAGTCGCAATGAACACTACAATATTGTATCATGAATACTAGCGTAATTAACTAGTGATAAGACAATGCTTAAATTATCTACGTATTCAAGGAAATTGTTTTCAGATACAAACCTGTGAACTCACTATCTATTGTGTTGACACTTTTTAGCATGTCTTTCTCATGTCACTAAGGTGCACATCAGGAGTTAGGATTGCATAGTGATTGCATGGCTTTTATCAAACAACTAAGCTTGTTTGGTTACATGATTTGCAGTGTTTGTGAATTTAACTATGAACTAGTTTTTTTACAACTTGTAATTGGCTTACGCTTCCGTAAACGTAACTTACAACAAAATTGTATTTACTCTCATTAATGAATTTTTATTAAATGAGATTTTAACTATATTAAATGGTTGTGCAGTTTGACCTGTGGCTAGATCCTGGTTTGTCACACGCCTTGTAGTAAAACTCCGTTAGTCGTAATTTGAGGGTGTGACAGATTGTTATCAATGCCATTGGTTATAGTGAACTTGTATTGCTTTCGAAAACCAGTCAATAAATGTTTTCAAGTTTCGTGTAAGTTTTTAAAGCTTGCAAAGCCATACATTTCATTCATGCATGCACTTCACATGTATACACGTAGTATTTACACCACATTAGTTTCACAGACATACACTCATACATGACCAATCCTGCATAGTATACACATTTCTTTGTACTTGAGGCACACATGTACATAACAACAAAATATTTCAACGCATTGCGGGTTTGTCGACATCATCCACAAAATTTTCCTTGGGCTAGGATGTGTCAATCTTGTTGTCACATTAGTATTTACACCCCTTCTCACATCACTGAAGCCGAGGAAGATGCATGCTTGCACATAGCAACGAAATCGTCGGGATTGCGGGTTTGTCGACATCATCCACAATTTTTTCCTTGGACTAGGAGTCTGTCAATCTTGTTGTCACATTAGTATTTACACCCCTTCTCACATCACCGAATTCGAGGAAAATGCATGCTTGCACATAGCAAAGAAATCATCGGGATTGATGAGTCGTGTCAGGACCTTGTTGGGGGCAACACCGAACACGCATAATCTCATCGGTAGTTGGGTTCGTCGGAAGCGAGACCCTTCTCTACCAACAAGCAACAATACCTTGAAGTTGCTAGCTTTATTCCACTTCAAGCCCGGAACCGTGAGTCTCATGTGTCACACCGCATTGAGGCAGACCCTTTAATCCACCTTTACAAAAAGCCATTGATATGGAGGTGTCATCACTTTTCTTGAGCCGCACGCTCACATCTTTGGTCGATACTCCTGTGAGGATAGATTTACTATATAATTGAAAAACACTTTGCTTATTGCATACTCGAACTCTATTCTGACTCAGATGGCATAACGATTACATTACTTTATTCCTCGTAACTAATATTAATAAATATGATTCATCTCTTGAAGTCATATTTATTGTACATTTTTGTTTCACGAACATGGATTTATCTAAAATTTGTAATGTTGAACCTTTTAGTATGTTTCGACTCGAGTGAATACTCGGATAAAACGTTTCCCGACTTCTCTTTCTGATTCAACTCTTAACTAATCAATGTTAAATCTGTAACCAAGTTTCTCTACTGACCCCACCATGGTTACTAGCACTCGGTACACAACAATATATTCTAAGGGATAATTTGACATAGTGGGAGGAATTAGGGTGATCATTCAAATAAACTTATCATTACGGATGCACACATGAGAATAATTTGCGGTGCATCTGAATCTTGGTATTTCTTAGTGTGTGGATAAAAGATTTTAGTTCCTAAATTTCAAGGACAAGTTTCCACTTTTAATACAAGCTCTCATAACCCGCTCAACAACTCGTTGATATTGTTAAACATGTTCGGCAATTGATAGAAGCGACTATCCGATTGAAGATTACTATGGACACTTTAGGCTATTATCGATGAAATTTAACATTTTAGTTTCACTCAGGTAAGTGTTTCAGTGGACTTAAGACTAACATCCAAACTTTGTTAAGAAAACCATCTAGAATAAAAAAATAAAAAAAAGAACTCTAGAATCTTGTGACAAGACCTCAGACCTTGTGTTTATGAGAGACTTTACGAATTTATTGTAAATCGAAACTATGTCATGTACGCTGCAGCTATAAGTTCTTTTTGATTCTATTACCCAGACTAATGCTCAACTCTCAGTCTAATTGATTTTTGCCACATTATAATGAACTCTATAATTAGGTTCCCACAAGATAAATCCCATTGTCTCTAGGTGTCACACCCCGATTAGGAAAATGCGGAAGCGTAACACGGGAATGTAACAGATAACTCTGGTATCAACCACCTTATTTATAAAGAAAATTAACAAACTAAACGTTCATAAAATAACCAGTTCTCTAGGCCGCTTCATTCTTTAGCGGTATATTTGCTTCTATCTGCATTAGTACGGTTTATCACTTGAGCACATAACATTTATGACATCATTCCAACTTTGGAATACCTGAAAAACATGTTAAAACGGGTCAACTATGAGTAGTTGGTGAGTGTCATAAGTATAAACGAAACCAGTATACGTAATCATGCTATTCATGTTTTATATGTATATAATGTAATTATACTAAGTTACAAGTGAACCCTGGACGTGCGGTTATCACGTGGACCCTCACTGCCCACGCACTCCTCGTGGTCACATTGGCTCGTTTACCCCAAGTAGTACTATGTCTAACACCACATAGCATAGAGTTAGTATAGTTGTATGGTCACGTGCAATTGACTAATAGTTCTGGTACACTCGACCGACCCTTTCAACTAGGTTTGTCAAACCAATAGTACAAGTCACATGCCACAGGCTCTTAGTTAATCATTTGTGTTGGGGGGGGGGGGGGGGACTTTCAAGTGTTAGCATTTTAATATTCACATCATAACACGTTTTCCATATACAGATATATGTAACCATGATTTTCACCCCAAAAGTTTGTAAAACAGTTTAAAAAGTGGGGTTATGAAACTCACCTTATTGTAATATGGTATCAGTAACACACTGATGTAAGTTGTATGCCTCAATTATAGCTCAATCCCTATAATTGTTATTGCATTGTTAATACTAGTACAATCTTTAAACTTATTCAGGCTTTATATCTAGTCTGGGTATGGCTGCTATTCCAAGAACGTGTCAGTAGTCTTAGATTGTGATGTTGTACGACATCAAATGTTTTAAATTAGTCTTGGCTCAGCTTCAAAATTTTCGTGCTTGGCCAAGTTGGTCGTTTACGCGTTTCTGAAATAGGTAAGATCACACAAACTTAAGTAAATGTACTGTTTGATAAAGTGATTTGATTTATAGAAGAAAAATAGGGGTTCAGTATCTGCATTGGCCGTAGGGTTCGTTTTCGTTTTCATACGGGTTTGATTGTTCAAAACACGTACAATTCACCCGAATTATCCGGCAATCTCTAAAAATTTTGGTTTTTGCTAAATTTATTAAAAATATGATATTTGACCACTTTTGACGTTTTGATATACTAGGCAGCTCGTTATACATAATGCCACCAGTTGTATCTAAACATATATAAATTAAATCTTCAAATTACTATAAATCTTTATATAATTATATATAAATTATGAGAATTTTTATACTAACATATTAAATTATACAGATTTTTATAAAAATTATTTCAGAATTGGTACACTTGTTTTTTATTTATAAAAATTCATTTTATATGTTATATTTAACCGATAAGTCACCCGTTTATACCAAATGATTCAAGAAAAATAAGATAAATTTTACGAGTGATCAAAATACCATCAAATAATATATGTAAAATTTTCAGTTCATAAATATTTGGCTAAAATATCTTTTTGTGCATGATTCATCTGTTAAAACTTGATTAAACGAGAATGCCCGAACCATATCTAGACTTCTCCAATTGAATCAAAACTTCTTTGTGATCTTAAAATGGCATTTATGAGTTCCTCACAAAAAAATTTTATAATTTTTCAAGCTGTTTAGCTATTTTTCATAATAAATCACCAATAAACAGTAATAAAATTGCCAAATATTATCCGTTTTTCAAAATATTACCAAATTTCGACAGAGACTCATTCATATGATCCATGATGTCCTCGTGAAGTTTCATAGGCTAAAAAAAGCATTTCACAATCTAATCATAAACAACCCCTTAACAAGTAATCGGTTATTACATTTGCGGTTTTTCGAGTGTTTAGACCTTTTTATTGACTTTTCTGATTCTTTGTTCCCTAGTTAATATATCTACAGGTCAAATAACACAAAACCAAGCGTTTGACATCAATCATCAAGCCATGTAAACTAGGGTTTCGGTTAGGGTTTAATATCGGGTTTTCAAAACCTTAAAAACGTGATATAAACGTTTTAATCTGTGTTATTGGCCAAAAAAGCATATGTTTCTGATTACTAGCATGTCTAAGATCAAAACAAGTTTTTGGATCATTTTAAGGGTTTTTACATGGTTATTTATCATTTTTACTAATCATAACATATCATAACATGTTCTTATGATTCTAGCAGGCTTAAAACATGTTTAAAACTCATTAAATTTGATCTTACCTTAAGGTTCTTGGCAGAAAAAATGAAGAACTCAGCTGGTAATGTTTTTTATTTGTGTTAAGTGTGAAAACATTAAAGGGGTTATGTTGTTTTCAAGGAAAAATATCAAGGGGCGGGGGTCTTATGGCTACCGCAATTAAAGGGGCGCCATGGGCCCCTCTTTTGGCCCAACAAGCCTCGATTTGCATGCCAGAAGTTAAATCTTGGTTCCAATTTTAGTTTAGGTTCGGTTTTGGCAAGAAAAATAGTTCGGGTGCGACAAACAGTGTAAAAACGAGTGTTTTTCAGCTATTTTTTGTAAATTAATAAAAACGTACTGAC
Organism: Bidens hawaiensis; assembly: GCF_021521415.1. Classification (NCBI taxonomy): domain Eukaryota; kingdom Viridiplantae; phylum Streptophyta; class Magnoliopsida; order Asterales; family Asteraceae; genus Bidens; species Bidens hawaiensis. The sequence continues at coordinate 31,752 of NW_027497787.1, read as the reverse complement.
GCGTTGTAAAAATCTAAAATATTTTCACGTATTGCTTATAACATCTTTTGTTCTATAAATATTTTTTGGCTTGACTGATGATATAATGCTTTTTTTTATACTAACTATCACATTTAAGTTCACAGCGTATTTTTAAACGAACATCTTTTCATTTAAGCGGTTTTGCACATACTGGGGCTATAATATCAATATGTTAGTTGTTTGTTATATCAAAATGTCTAATGCTAGGTCTTGCAATGATAAACGAGATGAATTGTTAAATATAGAGAGTTAAGGGGTTGATTATATCATATTAGAAACTTTGTTAAGGGCGTATAAGTCTAACCGCCGTATAGAACTTATACATGACGTATAAGTCTTATACACCGAGATACTTATACATTCCATTGGTAACTTGTATAAATAGGATTAAATTGTCATATATTGTAACAGTTTTTGCAATTTGGAAATTACTTGTACTAAACATCGTTATATGAATATTAAGTGATTGTTACAGTGAATCATGATGTGTTTAGTTCCTTTGCTACGTGTTTCCACCATTTACCATAGTATAGTAAACACAATGTTATCGATCCTTATCATGTCGTACACGTTTATGATGACTTATTATGATCGAGCATCAGGTCTTTCAAGTGGTATCAGAGCTTATGGCTTGTCATGCACAACTGGATGAAGGTTTAAACTTGAATCCTATTGTGCACCTGACAAATGTTGCTGAGGTAATTGGTGAAGATCAACAATCTAGAGAACAGGTAAATTGTGTGAATGCAGGTGAAGCTGTGGACGATGTGGAAGATGTTGTTGTAAGGATGAGATTAAAGTTGATGAAAAGACTGATTGTGATAATCAAAAGAAGAACAACACTGAGATGACAAGTGATCCTGAGGTGGCAGAATCTTCTAAGAGTTTTGATTCAATTCCAAATGAATTTTTTAAATCATTTTTGCCACCTGATGTGTTTAAAAGTTTTGCAGGTTGGTTTAATGGAGAGGAAGTACCTCATGGAATGATTGATTTTGGATTTGATGATGAAGATGATATTGAGACAACTGATGATGTGCCAACTGTAAAGATTGAAAAAATAAGTGATGCAACTGTACCAGCTGCAGGTGTTCCAGCAAAAGTTGATGAAGTGAGTAATAAAGATTTTGAAGAAGAGTCTATTCTTCATGCTTGCATGGCAGGGCATGTAACATTTTCTGCTCAAAAGGTTAAACATGTTTGTGAGTCGTGTGTTGAAAAAGATTTTATAATTGATTCATTAAAAACCGACTACAATAATGAGTTTCTAGATTATAAAAGCATTAAAGAGGCTTACGACAAGCTTCAAACGTGTGAGAAAACTTGTGGGTTAAAATCCTACAATATGAGAAAACGATCTCTATGCTTAAACACATGGTTGAGGATAAACAGATTGCTATTAATAGGCATATTGATGAGAAAACGAAACTTAAAAAGGAACTTCAATTGATTTAAATTCAAACTGAACGAGTTGACACTAAATTTAAAAGCTATTCCGCCTCATCATATGTCCTTGATCAGATTATCCCAAAACAATTTGTTGATATTTTAAGGGACAAAAAGGATTATTCGAAATATCTTTATGTACCGCCACCTATTTGGAGCTCTTATGTTCCAAAAGAAACGAAAGGGTTCTTCAAGGCGATGAACGTGGTTACTGGTTCACCACATTATGATATTTCATCACCTCTTTCGTGTGATGAGCAACCAGTTAAGTCTTTCAACCGCTCTGAATGTGAGAGCGAGGTGGGTAAGCAAGCTGCTGAACATGTATTGTTTGAAGCTAACACATAAACTCAATCAGGTGTTAAAACTGGTAATTAAAAATTAAAATTTGCTAGTTTTTATCACAAAAGGCATTGTGTTGGGTTCAAAGAGGGTAAAATCAATGGAGTTAACAAAGAGTCTGTAAAACCAACAAATGGTTTCCAAAAGATTGTTTATGGTAAAGGTGAGACCTTTGAGGAAAAGAAAGAGGCCATCTTTAGAAAACAATCTAATGATGAGTTTTATAGACTTAAGGCCGAGAAAGATCGGGAAGAGAATCAAGTTTCTCTTGTTAATAAGTTTGTCGATAGGAGGAAATTTTTTTTGTTTTAATGAGGAAGGACATTTTTTCTACTCATGTCCAAAACGATTCTCTCATTCCCAAGAGAGAAAGCCTATGGTGAACAAAAAATCAGATGTGAAAGTTCCATTTGTGAGACCTACATTTCCACCAGAAGAATGGGTATAAATGAAGGCACCACAAGAGAATGATCTTTATGTTCTTAATATGAGTGTTGCATCATCTACTCAAGGCCCTTCTCAGTGCTTTGTCACCAAGGCATCAGAAAAGGAATCAGTGTTATGGCATCGATGAATGGGTCACATCAACGTTCGTAAGATGAACCATCTTGTTCACAACCAACTTGTTGAAGGGGTAAACGCAAAAGGATTTCATTTGAGTACCGATTGTTTGTGTTGTAAGAAGGGCAAACAAAAGAAGAAGTCTCACCCGACGAAGTCTTTCAACTCAATTTGCTTACCTTTCGAGAGGCTACACATGGATTTATTTGGTCCCGTGAATGTCAAAAGTATCACCGGGGAACTTTATTGTTTGGTGGTCACTGATGATTATCACGATTCTCGTGGGTGATGTTTCTAGAGTCGAAAGATGAGACCTTCGACAGGTTAATGATCTTAATCAAGAAGCTTGAGAGTTCAGGAACAACCGAATGCTTCAATATTTTGATGAACGTGGTATTCTTCAGGAATTCAATGCTCCTTATATTCCACAACAGAATGGAGTTGCTGAACGAAATAATAGGACATTGATTGAGAATACAAGGGCTATATTGGTTTATTCGAAACTACCAGTTATCATTTGGTCAGAAGCAGTTGACTCGGCTTGTTACACTCTCAACCGCGTTCTAACGGTAAAGAAGTACGACAAAACTAGTTTCGAGTTACTTAATCGAAGAAAGCCTAACTTGAAATGGCTTGAGCCGTTTGGATCACAATGTACTGTTCTTGATCCTAATGGTAAATGTCGGTCCCGTATTGATCACTCAAACACACACTAAATGTCACAACCCACACAGTAACTGTGTCGACAAAAAGGTTGATGACTTTGCGATTTAGGGTAAAAATAGATGTTTGTTAACGGCGGAATCACTAACAAACACCATCTGTTGCATAAAGATTATTAAATGTAACAAACACAAATAATAACTCAAAATATTTCCATTATAGAAAGTTTCATGCAAATTTAAATCGATTAGCGTTTTTGTAACGAATGTTTATCCGTACTAATCTTAGGACAGCCGTCACACTCACTCAGGAATATTCAGTAGGTCTGAAAAGTGTAAAGGGGCAAAATCTGTCCGTCCTCTCCTTAGGAGGCGTGCCCTAGATCATTCTATTTATAGGCCAGCCTCCTGACAGTTGTCATTCCTTCTAGTAATCCTAATGATAGGTACATAATCATAAAACATATTACAAAACATTCTAAGTGTAAAAACAGGTCTTCCGGGTAGACTTTGTGACTTTTGTCTTCTTCGAGCAGACCTGGTAACCTTGAAGTGTGCTAGTAAACAGTTATCCGGGTAGACTTTACTTTTAGAGTATTTTTCTTAGAAAATACTCACCTAGCAGACTTCAATCTTCTTGACCATAAATTAACTTTGCTCGATATGGTCTTACGAGCAAACTGTTCTTCATGAATCCCTTCAACCCTTTGTTAAATAATAATTTATTAAGCAAACCAAAGTGTGCTAGGAACACTGTTTGACTTGTGCTATGAGCACTGTAGCTTGCTAGGACTTGAACCTTGCTAGAGAAAGTCCTTAGAATATTTCTTGATTAACTTTCCACTAACATGCTCGGACTACTGTTTATTAATCAAACCTTGCTAGATCTTCCAAATACTTGGCTTCATCAGTTTGGTTTAGTCAAGGGTTTTCTAGTAAACAAACTGTGCTCGACTTGAAGAACACCTTTGCTAGACAAAGTGAACCCTACTCGAATTATCACTTAAGAAGACTTCAAGAAGATAGCCTTTCCCGAAAGGCAAAATACCCTACTAGGACAAATAAAACCTTGCTCGGATGTCCAAGTGTGCTCGATATCCATACTTAGCCATTTCTCAGGAGTGCTGAGAAGATTCCAATCTCTCTTAAGTCATATCATGTCAAATCTTGTTGGGTTTTAACAAGATTATCAAAGCCATATAAACCCATTTATATGAAAAACGCAGCGGATTAAAAGTTTTAAATCTTGTTATATTGATTGATATAAAACCCGTTTTATATGTAAAACCCAAGCCCCGGATCCATATACGAATTACATGCATACCAAAATAATCAACCATAGGGGGTTTATGTAATACAACCTTTCAAGAGGCAAGAAGATGAAGGAGATGACGGTTTGAATGGCTAGCCTTCAATGGAAAAGAGCCTCAAGCTTGTATACCCTCCAAGCCTTCAACAAACACCTTGCTTGCTAGGATTTAATCACTCTTGCACTTGAAAGATAAAACCTCTTGTGTTTTCTTCTTCCTTGAACCGAAATCAAAGAGAGAGAGAGAGAGAGAGAGAGAGAGGTAGTAGAGAGCTTTTTACATGTAATGTGGTTAGGTGTTGTGTTTGTTGTCCCAAGAAGTATTAATAAGAGAAAATGGATTTTAAATAAAAGGGTGGGAATCCCCCCCCCACCAGAAAATGGATTTTAAAAAAGTGGGCTGGTCCTACCAGAAATTATTTTCTCTTTCCTCTTTGAACCAGACTAATACTCCATGTACTAGTCTTAGGACTAATATTCCACATACCAGTCGCAGGACTAATACTCCATGTATTAGTTCACAGGACTAATACTCTATGTATTAGTCACAGGTCTATTTAAACTTTGTGACATTTAACACTTTTAACATGCCATAAGTTTTATGCAAAATACCACAACCATTGTCATATATATATAATTTAACCAACTTAAATAATATCATAAGATAATCTCTCTAAATAAATTATCCATATAATTTGTCGATTCCTCAAGTGCGAATATTTAGAAACCCATTTTCTAAATATCATGAGTGCTAATATTTACTTGTTAGATCATATCTACAATAAATATTATGGTGTTTGTCTAGCTTGTTATTGGGTATGACGTGACTTGGATCATAACGTACTAGCCACATAAACTCTAATATGTGTCTTGAGCAGACCGATTCCTACAATCTCCCACTTGCACAAGATACATAGAAGATTGATGCAAATAGCAAATACCGCCTAAAAACGGTTTACTACCCCTAAGTCGTATGACGAAGTGCCATTCAATAACATCATCCCCTTCAAGTCCCTTACTTGAAATGATTTAGGTGAATCTATCATTTATCCTTTTGCCACGGATGTCATGTCAAATCCAAAGACACAGAATGATCATTCTTTGTTGATTTAACTTAGCAGGCCTTAGACATCTCACTCTCAACGAATAAGAGGGACAAATCCCCTATTGACTACATACGTCTCTCACTATCACCTTGTACTACACTTGAGCTCAGCCTTATGTACTGACATGTTTCAGAGCAGCGAAGAACTAAGTCAAAGTATAATAGTCGATGAATATCAAGACCCAATATGTATCTCAGGTAGGAGGATACTATGATGTTCTCCTTTACTCAAATTTACTTATGATCACAAATCACAAGGATTCCATGTAGTAAAATTGAGGGCGGGTCAATCCAATATTTATCCCATAAATATTTATGAACCTTGGCAGCAACCCTTGCTATATTCATATTCTATGAATATCTACCAATCCAAGTTCATAATAGTCTTACCCTCATACTTGTTCCCACAAATATGAACGACTATGGACATTTAGAATAATTAACTTATTCACGGATTTAAACATGCTAAAATGGAACATAACTCAAATGTCATAATCATAAACCATAATTATATGAATGAGTCAAAATAACAATTGTTCTGATATCCAAATACAAAATAGATCAAATCCAATCACTAGAATATCGAAGTCCTAAGGCGCAAGTATGACCCTCATGCTTCGGCCTTTCAAGGAGCTTCGTGAGTGGATCCGCAATGTTTTTATCAGTGTGAACTTTGTGAATACATGTCTTTCCCTTTTCAACTTCATCCCTTATGTAGTTGAACCTCTGCTCAATATGCCTAGTCTTTTGATGTGCACGAGGTTCCTTGATTTGAGCAATCACACCTTCGTTGTCACAAAAGATCTCTAGAGGGTCCCGAATGGTATGGCCTACCCCTAGATCGGCCACGAACTTTCTAATCCATGCAGCTTCTTGAGCTGCCAATGAGGCGGCGATGTATTCAGATTCAGTGGTGGACAAGGCTATCACATCTTGTTTTGCGCTCTTCCAAGAGACAGCACCACCATTCATAACGAAAACATATCCCGATTGTGACCGAGAATCATCTCGATCAGTTTGGAAACTCGCATCCGTGTAACCCTTTACAACGAGTTCCTCCTCACCAGAGCCATATATTAGAAACATATCCTTAGTCCTTCTAAGGTATTTCAATATGCTCTTAACCGCCATCCAATGGCTACTTCCCGGATTTTGTTGGTATCGACTTGTCATGCTTAAAGCGCATGACACATCCGGTCTAGTGCATATCATGGCATACATTATGGATCCTATAGCCGATGCATATGGGATTCCATTCATTTTGTCTTGCTCATCCTTTGAGCTTGGACATTAAGAAGCACTCAATATTGTTCCTCTTTGAATTGGTACGAAACATTTCTTAGAGTTGTCCATCTTGAACCTTTTCAAGATTTTGTCAATGTATGCACTTTGATTCAAACCTATCAACCGCCTTGATCTATCCCTATAGATCCTTATTCCCAAAATATAGGCGGCTTCAACAAGATCTTTGATGGAAAAACAACTCCCAAGCCAGGCTTTTACACCTTCCATGGTTGGAATGTCATTCCCAAACAAAAGTATGTCATCAACATACAATACTAGGAAAGTAATGATGCTCCCACTGGCTTTCTTATACACACAAGCCTCATCATCGTTCTTGATGAATCCAAATTTCTTGACTTCTTCATCAAAACGGTGATTCCAACTTCTAGATGCTTGTTTCAATCCATAGATTGATTTCTTTAACTTGCATACTTTATTAGGATGTTGTGGATCGACAAAACCTTCGGGCTGAACCATATAGACATCCTCTTCAAGATGTCCATTTAGAAAAGCGGTTTTGACATCCATTTTCCAAATCTCATAGTCATAATATGCGTCTATGGCAAATAATATCCTAATAGACTTTAGCATCGCCACGGGCAAGAAAGTTTCATCATAATCAACCCCTTGAGTTTGAGTGAAACCCTTTACTACGAGTCTAGCTTTATAAGTATCCACGTTTCCATGCATATCAGTTTTCTTCTTGAAAACCCACTTGCTTCCAACAAGTTTGGAATTAAGTGGTGGAGCAACCAAGTCCCATACTTGGTTGTCATGCATGGATTGCATCTCAACGTTCATGGCTTCCAGCCATTTATCACAATCAGATTGCCACATTGCATCTCGGTATGTGGTGGGTTCATTCGAATCTACCACGTAGCATCCATCCATGAAAAATCCATATCTTTCAGGTGGGGTGCAAATTTTACCAGTCTTGCTAACGCTTTGTGTGTTTCTATCAACCATTTGATCATCATCAAAAACCTCTTGTTGATTGCTAGTGTCAACCAAATGTGTATCGGCTTGTGGTTCTCGATCCTCCTCGAGTTCCATAGTTTTATCAGTTCCTTCCATAAGGAACCTTCTTTCCAAGAACTTAGCCTTGCGAGCTATAAACACTTTATGCTCATTTGGGTTGTAGAAGTAATATCCCATCGAATCTTCGGGATATCCTACAAAGATACACTTAGTGGAACGGCTTTCAAGTTTATCAGGGGTGTAGATCTTAACATAAGCCTCATAGCCCCATACCCTTAAATATGATAATGACGGAACCTTTCCATGCCATATTTCAAAAGGTGTCCTTTCCACTTTCTTGGTTGGTGCCATATTTAAAATACGGGCAGCAGAGATTAGTGCGAAACCCTTTTGAAGTGTATGAATGCGATCCTTGTTTATGTGAACAAGGCGACAATGCCAAAGAAAAGTTTTACTCAAATCCCATTTGAGTCTTTTGGTGTTTGATTGGTACAACATGTTATCAAAGGATGTGTTATCATGAACTAATTCGTAAATGCCATTAGACGGCATCGCTTTAAAATAAAAGACATCATTCATGAAAACAAAAATACCATTGTCTACAAACTTGAAATCATAACCACATTGTCTTAAAAGAGAAACGGAGATAATGTTCCTAGTCAAACTAGGAGCATACAAAATGTTTTTCAAAACAACTTCCAAACCATTTTGGAAGCTCAAAACATAGTCTCCTTGGGCTTCGACATCAACCTTTGCTCCGTTGCCCATGAAAAGACTTGTATCTCCTTTCTTGAAATGCTTATTTCTTTTGAACTCTTGCAACAAGTTGCAAATATGAGTTCCACATCCGGTATCCAATACCCATATGTTAGAAGAATTAACATTAAGATCAATATGGATCATAAAGTTTTCCCCGCAACCCTCTTGTCTTTCAACTCTTTGAGATATGTTGGAAAATCCCCTTTCCAATGTCCTATCTCACCACAACCAAAGCATGAGTCATTTAACCTAACCTTTAACTTCTTTTCCATTGGTTTGGGTGGTTCCACTTTAGCTTTCCCTTTGACGTTACCCTTGACGTGTCCCTTACCTCTAGAAACCATTGCTTTAGGTTTCGAGTGACGCCTCTTTACCGATTGTGTTTCTTCCATATGACATCCATGGAGAACTCGAACCGTTTCGAAGTGTTCCACCCTAGCTTGAGTAAGGAACATTTCCTTAAGTTGGGTGATCATGTCATATGCCCCATGATGTTAAAAATCCTTTTGAATCTTGGGAATCATAGTTCCCAACATGAGACAAGAAACTTGCACCGAATCCTCGGTGTATTTCAACCAATCGTTATAGGCATCTAAATCGTCAATGTTTGGTTCATCGGGAATAGGATCGTCCAATATGTAGGACCTTTTTTTTTCTTGTTTGAGAACAATTCTCAAATTTCGATACCAATCCGTAAAATTATTATGGTTAAGACGATCCTTATCAAGTATAGCTCTTAGTGATAGGTTATGCACGGGTGGGATAATTTCGTTAGGTGGATTGTAGATTGAGGACATCTACATAATTTAACAAAGTTCACTTTTAGTATTTTCGATATCAATTAAATTTTAATCTTTAATACCCTTTATGTCTTTAAGACAATTAATGATTAAAATCTAGAACCCAACGTTACATTCACATAGTAATTAGGTGACCCTTATCCTACTATTGAATTAACAAGGTAGTCAACGTTTGACAATTGCAACCCTTTGCAACTTCTAGTTTTATGGGATCGGTTAAACATCATATGTTTAGTTGATATGTTTAATCCCATTAACACCTTTGAACCCCATGTGCCGGTGACCCTATTCACATGGTTTCAAATCAAGTCGTTCTACTTACACACACGTGTGAGTTTACACATACAAGTGGTTAGGTGACCCTCATTCCACAAGTATTGTAAAACCACCTAAAGATCACAAGTTTTCTTAAATGTGGTTAGGTGACCCTTACCCCACATCAAGTCTACAAGTGACTTAAGTGTTGTATAAAAGGATGGTGTTTAACTTGTTTTTAAAAGGGATTTAAGTTTTCTAAATTCTAGATTGGAAAACTATGTACCTTGCAATTGCATGCATTCAAATGTATGATACTTTATTTGAAAACCCATTTTAAAAGTTCCTTTTAATAAAACCCTTTTTATTGTGAAATCATTAACCTTTAATAAAACCAATTTTATTACCAAATGATTTCTAAGGAACCAATTTTATGCAAGTTTTGATATTAAGTTTGTTAATTATCCTTATCCAAATAAGATAAAACAAAATATATAAATCAACCATGCAAATATAAATAAAACAACCACAAGTTCATAACCATAGCCACCTAATCTTGGCCACACTTGTTGACCGAAACAAGTGTGCCAAAAGGTCTATCCTAAAGAACGAGAAATGACACAAGGCATGTGTCGGTGAACTCCCACTTGATCCCGCATCCATATGCTTCAACTGTCCACCTTGTGTTGCGACTCTTACACTTTATTTGGGCTTCCAATGGGCTCCAACTTCAGCTCCTAGCTTCCTTGGGCCTCCACGTTTGGGCTTTGGCCTTTGGGCTAAAATCCCATCTTGGACTATAAGGTCCATTAAGGCCCAAAACCAAAACCGTAACCTTGTTGCATCTTCTTTTACAAAAATATATCCTAATACATTTTCTCTAGTAAAAGAATTACAACTAATCTACTTATTATTACAAACCAATATGAATGAATAAATAGATTACAAACCCAAATAAAATAATATAACAACCAAATTGAATATTGAATAAATCACAACACAAACACACATCCAAACACAAGGTCATGGCTAGGTTATGAACATCCAAATGCACATCCAAATATGCAAGTATTACATCTCTAAATGGTTCCCCTTGTGAACCTCAAACTTTCGGACAAGGATAAGAAAAACCGAAAGTTTTGGGTTTTGTCCAAACAAAACAACCAATCATCTAAATGACTTAATTCTTCAAGATTATCACATGCATGTAAAGTATAATCTTGAAGAACCAAGGGGTAACCAAAAGCCCCAAAAATTTCGGCCATATGGTGAACCACACCATAAAACCCGAAATTTTTTTAGATCTATTGATGCATGTATCCGTATAAGCGGCTCTTGATGCCATTGTTGGGTTTTAACAAGATTATCAAAGCCATATAAACCCATTTATATGAAAAACACGGCGGATTAAAAGTTTTAAATCTTGTTATATTGATTGATATAAAACCCGTTTTATATGTAAAACCCAAGCCCCGGATCCATATACGAATAACATGCATACCAAAATAATCAACCATAGGAGGTTTATGTAATACAACCTTTCAAGAGGTAAGATGATGAAGGAGATGACGGTTTGAATGGCTAGCCTTCAATGGAGAAGAGCCTCAAGCTTGTATACCCTCCAAGCCTTCAACAAAAAACTTGCTTGCTAGTATTTAATCACTCTTGCACTTGAAAGATAAAACCTCTTGTGTTATCTTCTTCCTTGAACCGAAATCAAAGAGAGAGAGAGAGAGGTTGTAGAGAGCTTTTTACATGTAATGTGGTTGGGGGTTGTGTTTGTTGTCCCAAGAGGTATTAATAAGAGAAAATGGATTTTAAACAAAAGGGTGGGAATCTCCCCCCCCCCAAAAAAAAAAAAAAAAGTGGGCTGGTCCTACCAGAAATTATTTTCTCTTTCCTCCTAGCACTAGACTAATACTCCATGTACTAGTCTTAGGACTAATATTCCACATACCAGTCGCAGGACTAATACTCCATGTATTAGTTCACAGGACTAATATTCTATGTATTAGTCACAGGTCTATTTAAACTTTGTGACATTTAACACTTTTAACATGCCATAAGTTTTATGCAAAATACCACAACCATTATCATATATATATATATCATTTAACCAACTTAAATAATATCATAAGATAATCTCTCTAAATAAATTATCCATATAATTTATCGATTCCTCAAGTGCGAATATTTAGAAACCCATTTTCTAAATATCATGAGTGCTAATATTTACTTGTTAGATCATATCTACAATAAATATTATGGTGTTTGTCTAGCTTGTTATTGGGTATGACCCGACTTGGATCATAACGTACTAGCCACATCAACTCTAATATGTGTCTTGGGCAGACCGATTCCTACAAATCTTTGACTCAAAAATCTCCCCAGATTAGAACACCTCAGTTGTCCCAAAACACCTCTAAGGTTACATACAATTAGCCAAAAATACATATAAAATCTAAGTCAAATTACATTACAAAATCAAAAGATTACATATTTCAAATTCTGTCCGTAGACACTATAAAACAAAGCCTAAACTAAAACATAGTCTTCATTTTCTTGAGTTGTAGGCTGTTTGTCTTCGATCCACTCTTATTTGTTCCTACCTTTCCCTTGAATATAAACAATCGTTGTCGATGAGGATGATTCCTAGGAAGTGTCTAGTGCATTATGTCTCTCAAATCCTCATTATGCAGGAAAGTAAGATCTTCATCAGTCTTGATTATACCCGAGATAAGTCTATCAGAGTTGCGAAAAATGTAGGAGTCTTCATTTTTGTTGTAGTCAATATGGGTAATCCTGCCATTCTTCTAGACTTCATGGTTGGGTCTTGTCATTCGTCTTCTCATGATGATGCAAGTGTTCAAATTTAAAAGTGGATTCTTGTCTCTGACTTTTGAGAGGTAGCCAAATTCAGCACTTTTTATATCTCATATACGCTTGGCTCTCCTGTTCTTTTCTTGCTTAGCCAACTTCCACTTCCTCCTTTGATCAAATAGTGGAAAATTCTTCTCAACTTCACTCTTCAAATATTTGGACAGTTCGTTTTGTTGCCTGCCTGCCATTTTATTTCTATCATGGTAGTCATACAGATCCACATTTGCCATTTTCTCAAGTTGTTCTTTCTTGTAGTCAGCAAAGTCATCCTTGAAAATAATATCTCTCAGTTCTCTACTTTTCAATACAACTTCAACGTTTGAGAGACAGAGTCATAGAAGAGTTTTATTGGTAGGTCCGTATCAGTTGGTGGCCTATCTTGTCTTTGTGATTCAGCTCTTCTTGGCTTACTTCTGGTTCTTGATCTTTGTTCTCTTGAAGCTGAGGGCCTTGAGGGAATAGACTTCATAGGTTTAGTGGCCCCCTCAATTCCAAATTTCTTTTTATAAACTTTAATCAAAATTTAAGCAGGCATATTCAACAGATCAACAAGGTTTTCACCTCCATCTCTGAAGAGTCTTCCAATCATATTCATTATATTTTCTTCCACTAGGTCACTGGCTGACACAAATCTCACTCCACTAGGTCCAGCTATGAAACTTCTGGGGTCCCTTGCTTCTTTTAATAGGTTCTACCATTCAACCTTTCGCTCATAAAACAATTCTTTCAATTTTGCCTTTCCCATCATATCAAACATATTTACTTTCATACCCTTGTTTTTCATTACTTCTTTCAACAATTCAATCATCTTCTCATCCTTCCATGGATCTCTGTGTTCAACAGGTTCTGGTTTAACTTCCACAGGAATAGGAGTCTTAGATGCTTCAGCTCTTTCCAAATTATATTTCTCAATTTTAGACATGAGCAGAGCAAGTTTGTCTGATCTGTTCATCCCTTCAAGCTCACTTAGTCTTCCTCTGGCTTCCATCAGTCTTTCCAATAAAACCAATTGTTCATTTTCCCATCTTTTTCTTTTTATCCTCTTTGATTTTATCAGCCAATTTTACTAGTCTTGGCCACTTTGCAGAGGGTTCTGGTTGATCTTTCATAGACAATCTTCTGAAGTGAGACTCAACCACTTTCTTTGTTAGACTATCAACTAACTCAGGAGCCATTCCTCTTTCTATCAAATATTTGCATTTCCCTCCATACTTTTTCATCACATCCTCTAATCTTTCCTTCAATTTTGCTTCTTTTTCAAATTTCTCTTTCTCCTCTCTTTCAATTGTTTCTCTGGTTGTATTGTAATGTCTTTGCAAATCATAAAAACTCATCCTGCTCAAATCTTTCTCATTTAGACCTTGTTTTCTCAAATACTCTCTATACCTCAAGGAATCTTTATTTTTCTTTTCAACCCTCTTCTTTATCTCATAATCTTCATTATCAATCAATTTTTGTAACTCCTCATCAGACAGAGGAGCCAATCTTTCAAATCCATAACCAAATCTTATCAACTTAATTATCAAAGGATTGCTCCTTCTTGCTTCATCTAGGCATTGTTGGATATTTGCCCTCTGTTCATCAGTCATTTCAACTTGAGGGGACATAATATCAACCTTTTCAACATTATTACCTAGATCATCATCATTATTATCATCAGTGTTGTCATCATCAGTTTCATCATCAACATTATCATCATCTTCTTCAGTAGTGTCTTTCTTTATAGTTGATTCATCTACTGCTTCGATTCATGGTTCTTATGGATTAGGAACATCCTTAGGCACATCCTCAGGCCTAATCATCTGTATAGGACAGCCATCACAGGGCTTTCCATATGACTTTCAATAAAAATATCAGGATCACCATCCTTCTTAGCCCTTTTCAACTCTGCCTCATATTCACTAAAATTTCTTTCATCAAACCTGCTCCTCTTTCTTGAGTATTTATTTTCAAACCTGTTCACCTGAGATGTAAAGTCATCATGTATCATGGAAGCCTCTTTCAATAATGTTTCTATAGTTTCTTCAGTTTCCACTTGCTTAACAGGTTCTTCATTTATGCTTTCAGCGGTGGTTTTAGTTTTAACTTCACTTTGAGGTTCATGTTGAGGTTGGCTGAATTTGCTTAAGACAATTGCTAGAGCGTTATCAACTTCTTCAGTCTTTTTCATCTGTATCAAAACTTCAATTACCTTCTTTTCAACAACCTCTTCTTGATCTATAATTTTAGCAATATTGCTTGTTCAATCAATGTTTCTTGTTAAGCCAATTCTTCTGCAGTTAAGGTTTGGGCAATAAATTCCCTCTCCTTTGTTTCTTTTATAATATTTTCAAGCCTTATGGCAGCCTTAGCGTTTTCATCCTCATCAGTTACTTCTTGTGTAAAAACAGGCTCTTCTTCATCATCAGCTATTGCTTTCCCCTTCTCCAACATTCTTTTCTTTTCCTCTTCAGTTTCAGAGGGGAAATTGTCAACATCATCCAATAAATCATCCATCTTCTTGTCCTGCTCAACCTTCATGGAACCTTCTTCAAGAGTTTCTTGTTCAGTTGGGATCGGTTCATCCATCACATCAATCTCTTTCTCCATTCTCAACAGATCATCATCAAAATCTCCATAAAGAGTATTCAAGACCTCATCATCAACATCATAGTTCTGTTCATCATCACCAGATTTACCACCCTCATAATCTTCATCAAAAATCATTCTCTCATCACTATCCTCATCCCCACTATCACCATATGCATTTAAGATACTTTTCAATCCATCATCTTCAACCTCCACTACCACATCTACCATCTCTTCATCAACAATCTTATCAGCAACAGTGGTCTCTTGGATATTCTACCCCTATTTTGGGGCAGCTAAGGTCTTCTCAACCTCTGCCTCAAGGGTTTGAATTCTTAGAAGAGCTTGGGCTAACTGTTCTTTCAAATCATCATTTTTATTTTTCAACCCAGCATTTTATCCTATTAACTCCACATTTTCACACATCAAGTTAATATTTCTTCTGAAAACATAATGACCATGGGGAGGGGTATTAGGTGGTGAGTCAGAAAAAGGATCAGGTATGGTATTGGTGGATGGGTGTATGGTTTGGGTTTGTGGACGGATTTGGTTAGTGGGAGGGCTTGGGATCTCAACTATGTTTTCACTTGTTGATGGTAAGGGGTTTTGTATTAAAAATGTTCTGGAATGGGTTATTGTAAATGTAGGTTGGATGGGTTGTTCTAAGATTTGAGAATGTGTTGGGGATGTAATTGGTGTGGATGGGAAAGTTTTTAAGTGTGTTGGAAGTGTTTCTGGGATATAGGGTTCATGTATTGTATAGCTTAGGTTTTGGGTAAAGGTTTGGGTTAAGGGTTGGGACGTGGTTCGGTCAGTGGTTTGAGGTGGGCTTTGGTTTAAGGTTTCAGGTGGGCTCTGTGTATGTGTGGGTGGTGTTTGGAAAGGTGGGGATTGAGTTGTTTGGTCATGTGGTGTTGGTGAAAAATATGGTGTGGCTGGTGGGGTAGGGATAGGTTTTGGTGGTGGTGTGGGTACATGCTGATCCTCCCCATGAACATGTGCAGCATCAACAAGATCTCCTCCAGCTCCCCCTTCATGTCCATCTTCTTCATCATCATCACTGGACTCATTAGAATCATCATCACTCTCCTCATCATCTTCCTCCTTTGAGGTTAATTCAGGAACAAGGATTATATCAGCTTCATGATCTATCAGCCATGGCAGTATGTCAAATTCAACTCGTGGATTGAATTTGCTTGTGCTTGACAAAGTAGCAATCCTCTTATAAACATTGGGATTTTGAAGCACATGAGTGGTCCCCATAGTGGGTAGATCTTGCAACGCACTGTTAAAAATGATTTGAAGGAATCTTGGATATGCCAAGAATTTTTCTTTGTTGTTCTTCGTCAAAATACTTGTCATCCCCTCAAATATCATTTTTGAAAAGTTGAAAGGTAGGTCATAAACAACTGCCACAGTTGCGTTTGCCAGATCTCGACTCATCAGAGTCCATGATTCCTTTCTAGGGGAAAATCCCTGAATAATATGATGGATTAAAAACCTATACGGGTTTGGGAACATTCCTTTCTGGAATTGTCCTTCCTTGACATCACCTTGATAACCCATAGTTTGCTAAAAGATCTTCAGAAGCTTAAGTGTGTGTTTTGGATGATGTATAGAATGGATGAGAATGAGGGATTAAAGGATAATTATGGTTTATATACTATGGATCATGGGTCATGGGTATAAGCTCATAGTCTTTCTTACTAATTAAAGTCCATAACCCACTTTTATTATTATATTATTAATCCACTAACTCAATTAATTCAACCGACGTAAATAATACATTAAATATTATTCCAGAAATTTTGGGATGTTACAGTTGAGGAAAAGATGCGCAAGTTTTACCCAGGCTTGTTTAGGTAAGAGTTCGATTTCAGGGACGAAACCTCTTTAAAGAGGGAAAACTTGTAACATCCCGAATTTTCTAAGAATGATATTTAAAATATTATATATTTAGGATGGAAAAGTTTACTTGAGTTAGTAGATAAATAATAAAATAATAAAGAAGGAAGGTTAGTCGGCTTTAAAGATGGAATTAAATATGGACCAAAAAGGAAAGATGGGCATAAGGTCCATGGGCTTTAGGGAATATAAATTCCCCTTAAACCCTAATCCTTTTCATTTCCATTCATCTCTACACCATAGCCTACACCTTCAAAAACACACACTTCTCCAATTCTCGTTTTTGAGAAAATAGCCATCAAAGACACAACTAATCCCGGAGATCTAACCGTCGGAACGGTCTCAAAGTTTAACTAAATGTTCATGGCATATAAATGAAGATTTCCACCAATCAGATCTTCGATCAGAGGTCTGGAAGTCAGGTTTTTATCAGCAAAACCGTAGCGGCTCAAAAATGAAGATTCCGGCCACTGTTCAGCTTTCCCGATGACTGTAGCGGCGTTTTTCGGTGAAAGCGAGCTGATGGGTTTGTATATCTGGGCGAGACGGTTCCGTGGCCACTTGAATCACTCAATTACGAGTTCTTTTGATATGGTTTTGGTCTATTCGAGTGATTTCGAACATAAACCTCAAATGTACGTTTTTGTTAAAAATGTTTACTTTTCTTGTACGGATTTGCATTAAAATTGGTAGGATGATATAACGGACCATGATTATTGATAAAGTAACGAAATTGATAGTAAACGGGTTAGTTGGTTCGTTTCGGATAAAACGAGTAGTGTTCGGTTTGTGAAAATGACGGGTAAACGAAGTCGGTTTTACATGAAACTTGGTGTTATATTAAATCGGACTTTATTATGTGAGAAAAATGTAATCTTGAACATAAAAAAGTTGTTTAGAATGAAACGGGTTATACGGACGCATATGATGTTCGCGTGTAAGGGTGTGTATCCGTATAAGTATATACGTGTTTTGGATAAAAATCACTCAAGGATAATGTATCCAAATTCGTTTAGTGAGGATTAGTGCTATGGTGATGAAAACAAGTATGTATCGATTGCAAACACAAACACACGGATTTGTTACGGGGAAAAGCCCTTGATCTGGTTCGGATCGTCGGTACAAAAACCCCGGGTGATGACAAATCGTCTATCACCACTTTATTAATCAAAAAAGGGTGTTACAATTGTGGAGATTATGATCAGTGATACAATAATTCTAAGTGTGTGAGCTGTGATAGAGAGAATACTCAGGTGTGTGTGTATACAATGTCTCCTATATCTGATCATAATCTCAATTATATATAATAGATAATAACTCAATGGAGTTATTAATAATAAATGCTATTAACTAATTTTCCTAAAAATCCGCCTTTATCTTCAATGTAAACGTAACAACCACTTTGACCACGTGCTCCATCACTCAGGCTGCGAAATTGGGGGTAGACCAGGTCTTTGAGCCGTTACACTAGATAACTATCAGCCTTCATATAAGAAATAACCGTTAATAGCACCAAATACCGAGGATCCATGATCCTGACATAGCTCTGGAACTCTTCAGAAGGATAATTGATCCAGATACGTAAATATCTTCTTGACTACAAGTTAGTAGATAGACTGAGTCTTCTAATCGTTATACCTGCTAAATATTAGATTACACATGAGAACAACCATTATTAAATAATAAGTAATGTGGATCCTTGATCCTGACGGGATCTGGAACACACGCTAAGGATAATTGATCCAAAACATATGCCAGGATAACATATCCACAGTGTCAAATTTTTGTGCACTAACAATTGCCCCCAAAAGAATGGACGGGTTTAATAGAAATACCTGTCATGTCTGAGTGCTTGAAGGCAAAGGTAGATTTTCTTCACCCTAAGAAGGATATGAGATCCTCCTCGATCTTGCTAGGGATATTGGATCCTAGGAACACCTTTATCTCTGGATCCTCGGGGTCCAAAGATACTTCTTTAAGGTCTTTCTCCCGGGATTCCAGCACATCCCTAGGATGTTGCTGTAATTGCTATGCTATCGTTTGTTTAGTTGTCGGCTTCATGGATGAAGAATAATAATTCTTGGCCTCCGCTTGGTCACCAACTATCTTTACAACTCCCCAAGGAGTAGGTAGCTTGATGCATTGGTGATAAGTTGAGGCTACTGCCTTCATTCCATGGAGCCAGGGCCTACCTAAAATAACATTGCAACAGGAAAGGTTATCTATAACACAAAACTTTTTGTATGAATTTAATCCTTCAATATAAATTGGGAGGTTGCTGTCCCCCAATTTCTTCTTGGTTTCACCACTGAAACCGACTAGCACTGATGTTCTAGGGATGATCTCTGAATCTGGTATGTTCATATTCTTGAGGACATCATGCTGGATAATGTTGACCGAGCTCCCACCGTCAACTAGGATCCTACGTACATAATGGTTAGCGATAAATAAAGTAATAATCAAACCATCAGGGTGAGGATCCTGGATGTTTAATTTGTCTTCCTCATCGAAGAAGATCCTTTTGTCTGTCTTCATAGTGGTGGATACTATTGGTCGGTCTCCTTTATCCATCTTGATTTCTTTGGCAAGTCTTCATGCTGTAGAGAAAGAAGTTCCACAAATGTCTGAACCTCCAGAGATGAAATTCACCATTCGGACATCCAGCTCATCCTGGTGAGGATCCTGGATCCTCGAGTCGAAGAAGATTCTTTGATCAGTCACTCGAGTAGTGGGTATAAGCGGTCTTCTTTCATCATCCAACTCGAATTCTTCTGCGTGACAAGAAGTTTGAATCATGTCGTATTCTCTGGAGACGAAGTTGATCACGTGAGCGTCTGGTGTTGGTGGTGTTGCTTTTTTTTGGAAGATCTTCAGGATCCTGAATCTTGGATATCTTCCTTCCCAAGAGTTCTTTGAAGTGACCCTTGCTCAGGAGATATCCAATTTCCCTCCTCAAGCCAATGCACTCGTCCGTCATGTGGCCAAAATCTTCGTGAAAGGCACACCACTTAGATTTTTCTTTGAAGGCGGTAGTCCTCTCGTTCTTCCGGGGCCACCTTGCTTTGTCCCCCAGATCCTTCATGGCATAGATTAAGCCATGAGTATCCACGGAGAAGCAATAGTCGGAAATACTTGGGTAGTCCTCATTATCATCTCCTTCTTCAACTGCCCGGTCGTTTTGGTTGTTGAACTTGGAGTAAGGCTTCGAGTTATTGTTCCTGAATGAGGATCCTTTATTCTTGTCGAGGGATTCTTGTTTCGTTTGCCCTCCAAGAAGATCCTGGATCCTTTTATCATCTTCTAATCGGATGAATCTTAACGCCCTGTTCCTGACTTCATCTAAGGTCCTGCACGGAGTCATCACAAGATCGTCATAAAATGGGGAGCCCCTTTGAAGTCCTATCTTGAAGGCTTCAACAGCCGTAGCCATATCAAGATTAGGGATTTCCAAGGCTTCCCTTCCAAACATCGTAACATAATCCGTAAGGGATTCATCACTTGGTTGGATAACTCGGTATAAGTCACTGGAACTTTTCAAATTTCCTACTACAAGAAAATTGGTTGTTGAACAAGTTAACTAAGTGAGAAAAAGAAATAATTGAAAAGGGAGGAAGACTTAGAAGCCATTTTAATGCTGATCCTGTCAGTGTGGATCCAAAACCTTTGCATAGGAAAGCTTCTTTGAGTCTCTCCGGAATAGGATTGATCTCCATCCTTTCTATATATTGTGCCACATGTTCTTCAGGATCAGTGGTCCCGTCGTAAGTCTTCATATTCGGAGTCTGGAACCGCTTCGGGATTTCAGCATCACAGATAGGTGGAGCAAATCTGGATAACTTGTGGCTCCCTTCTGGTATTTCAGGAATTGGACGGACCACTCCTGGCACGCTGGATATCATATCCTTAAGCTTCTGAAGTTCCCTAGCCATAGCCTGATTGATACTTGTATCCTGCATAGAGCCAAGGTTAGTGTCTGAGGATATGTGATTATAGGCGTTACCTCTTGGTTGGTTGAACATTGGCATCCCAGAAGTGTAGTTAAGATAAGAGGCATCTGCTACAGTAGCAGGTCCATTAGAGGCAATGGTCTGCATAGGGATTATATCTCCTTCATGGACCTCAGAGGATCGTTGATATTGAATTCCTGAGGATCCTTGATTTTGGCAGAAGGATCCTTGAGGTTGGGAGCCGAAGGATCCTTGAGGATACAACCCAGAGGATCCTGGTTGAAAGATGGATGATCCTTGTTGAAGGAACGAAGATCCTTGAGTTTGTTGACCCACGGACCCCTGTTGAAGGATAAATGATCCTGGCTGAAAGAACGAAGATCCTTGAGTTTGTTGACCCACGGACCCCTGTTGAAGGATAGATTATCCTGGCTGAAAGAACGAGAATCCTTGAGTTTGTTAACCCACGGACCCTGGTTGAAGGATGGATGATCCTTGCTGAAGGATCGAGGATCCTTGAGTATGTTGAGCCATGGATCCTGGAGTAGTGAAATCCAGCACCCTAGGCATCAAGGGAGTCTAATCCTCCGCTAGCCTCTTTCTTTTCTTGAGATCTTCAATTTCATGTAGGATCCTCTGGTTGGTTTTGTTCTGCTGCTCCATGTATGCCCTAACCTGTGAAAACATTGCAGAAACATCATTGTTAGATTTGACCACCGAAGTGGCAGCAGTAGTTTTTGAGCTTTGGAAGACTGGAATTTGTGTCTTGTTTCCAGTCGCGGTGGTCCTTGGTGCTCCCGTAATTGGAGGAGGCATCGGCGGCAAATTTCTTGATGAGAGAGTAACCGAGGATGGCATGGTTGATGAATCAGAGGTTGATTGAGAGGCCATTGATGGTGATATGGGTATGAAAAGTTGAAAATTGATAGGATATAATCTGGATTATAGCACCGATTGCCCCACGGTGGGCGCCAAAATTGTTTTGGATAAAAATCACTCAAGGATAATGTATCCAAATTCGTTTAGTGAGGATTAGTGCTATGGTGATGAAAACAAGTATGTATCGATTGCAAACACAAACACACTGATTTGTTACGGGGGAAAGACCTTGATCTGTTTCGGATCGCCGGCACAAAAACCCCAGGTGATGACAAATCGTGTATCACCACTTTATTAATCAAAAAAGGGTGTTACAATTGTGAAGATTATGATCAGTGGTACAATAATTCTAAGTGTGTGAGCTGTGATAGAGAGAATACTCAGGTGTGTGTGTATACAATGTCTCCTATATCTGATCATAATCTCAATTATATATAATAGATAATAACTCAATGGAGTTATTAATAATAAATGCTATTAACTAATTTTCCTAAAAATCCGCCTTTATCTTCAATGTAAACGTAACAGCCACTTTGACCACGTGCTCCATCACTCAGGCTGCGAAATAGGGGGTAGACCAGGTCTTGAAGCCGTTACACTTGATAAATATCAGCCTTCATATAAGAAATAACCGTTAATAGCACCAAATACCGAGGATCCATGATCCTGACATAGCTCTGGAACTCTTCAGAAGGATAATTGATCCAGATACGTAAATATCTTCTTGACTACAAGTTAGTAGATAGACTGAGTCTTCTAATCGTTATACCTGCTAAATATTAGATTACACATGAGAACAACCATTAGTAAATAATAAGTACTGTGGATCCTTGATCCTGACGGGATCTGGAACACACGTTATGGATAACTGATCCAAAACATATGCCAGGATACATATCCACAGGGTCAAATTTCTGTGCAATAACAATACGTCGTATAAGTTGCAGCGTATATGTATGTAGCGCATATGTATGAGTACGTCGTATATGTATATAGCGCTTATGTATGCATGTGTGCAACGTATAAGTATGGCCAGCGTGTATGAGTGTGTATGAGTAACGTATAAGTATGACCAGCGTGTATGTATATGTGACGTATATGTATGACCAGCGTGTATGTATATGTAACTTGTATATATATGTATCGTGTATGTATATGCAACGTACATGTATATGTGACGTATATGTATATGAAGCGCATATGTATATGTAACGTATATGTATGTATGTCGTATACATGTAAGTTATACGCCAGATGTACTTATGCGTTGGGAGCAACTTATACGCCAGGGAGGACTTACACGGGCTTAAATGATTTTCTGAAATAAACGAAAGATAAACAGCGTATACGTACGTAAACGATAGACATTGACATATATAATATATGAGCTAAAGATAATAATTAATTAATAATGAAAGGTGACGTTTAAAGCGGGAAATGACTTAGAAATATGATATGATTAGGAATAGTGAAGTGATACTTGTTAATTGATACACAATTAGCCGTGCACAGCTCAAGAAGGGTATAACCGTAAATTCAAAAATGAATCGCTTACATGTGAGTTTCTAGCCCCATTTCCTTATTATGTTTTTGGGGCTGTGTGCATACTCGATGTGATTAGTTAATACACTTACCTTCAGTGGTAAGTATATGATATGTGAATGCTTTATGAATGATATATGGATTATATATGAAATTTTAAAGAGTATGTATGAAAGTATATATATATATAACGAAATGCATGTATGGTTGTATGGTCAAGTTGGGAATAGACCCTAATTAGCTTTGCGAATGTAGGGGGCAGACCCTAATAGTATCTGCAAATGAAGGGAAGAGACCCTAATAATATATGCGAATGAAGGGAACAAACCCTAATAATAACTGCGAATGTAGAGAACAGACCCTAATAATATCTGCGAATGTGGGGAATAGACCCTAACAATATTTGCGAATGTAGGGAACATACCCTAATAATATATGCGAATGTAGGGACCAGACCCTAATAATATATGTAAGGTTATAGGGCGAAAGGATCTTTAGAACGTAAAGATAATTATGTATGTACAAGTAAGCTAAAACAAGAAAGTATGAAAGTATGAAAGAATGTAAGTATGAAAGTATGAAAAAATGAAAGTACGAAAATATAGAAGTATGAATGTATGTGTGTGTGTATGTATGAATGAAAGAAGCAGGTTAAGTACGTAATATGTATTTACGGATACGTATAAATATATATGAATGTAATGTAGTTTGCCTGATTAACTAGAACTCACTCAGCGTAGCTGACTTTTAGTATGCACGCAGGCAAATAGGATGATGGAGCTGGCTTGAGGGGGACACATGGCATGGATTGATATGATTGGAATCTAGTGAAGAAAAGTTATGATGTATTATGTTAACATTATTTGAAAGTTTAAAGACAATATTTTAATATTTTGTAACGAATGTTTGATGTTTTTATATTTCGCGAAAAGTTTTAATTCACTCTAATAATATAACCGTGTTTATGAGTAAATCCAACGTCAATATAGGGCACCGGGACCAGGGCTTTACGTTTGAATTGCCCAACTTAATTAACGAATTAACGTATCAATTGAGTTTTCCGGCCCATGAGCGTTGCATTGCGATTTTACCGACCAAACTAAATAACGAATAAACGAACTCAAGCATAGGTAGTTAAAACATCTCGTGTATCACCACGGATGATAATGTTCCAACAAAATATCACAAATATAACAAATTGTGAAAATGTACAGTTGGCGTGTCCATGGCATCCCATGGTTTTTCCACCCGACTAGACATTTTAAAAACAATAAAACACAATAAAGAGTGTAACCGTTAAGCCGATTACGTTAAACGCTTAAAGTGTCGGTCGCATAACAATTTCCACCATGGCGGGGAATCTTGTCAAACTCCCTAGTTTTAAGTGAAAAGAGCAAAAAAAGGACATGAGATTCTGAAGGAATTTCCCAATAAAAAGCAATCGACTAACTTTAAATAAAGATATTTTGATAGTGAGACATGGTCTCGGAGTTATAAAAATATTTTGAAGGAGAAGCATAGCTTCGGAGTTGTGTGTGCATGACAATAAAAATAAACAATAATTAAACAATTATCTAAGAAAGCTGTAAACAAATAATTTGAACAAATAAGGCAAACAAATAAACATGTATGGGGCTCGTAAGCATGTTACTAAGGCACCACTACAGCCTATCTTAACCTTTAGCCCTGATACCAATCTGTCACACCCCAACCTATGGCGGAAATGTCGGGGCGTGAACCAATGGCTCACAGCTCTCAAGGTACTATCATGCAATATTCATAATGATAATATCTATTAATCAATTTCAAATAATCAAACAAAGTTCAAATAAACAAAGTACATA
The DNA here is from genome assembly GCF_021521415.1 of Bidens hawaiensis. Lineage (NCBI taxonomy): Eukaryota > Viridiplantae > Streptophyta > Magnoliopsida > Asterales > Asteraceae > Bidens > Bidens hawaiensis. The sequence continues at coordinate 6,665 of NW_027497787.1, read as the reverse complement.
ATTCCATAATTAAAAAAAGTAAAAAAAATTCAAAATTGAATTCTTGTATCTTCTTCTCTAGCATGCACCCCTAAGTTTCTTCAAACAAATCTTGATAATCATATCATACGGTTACTTGTATATGCACTAAAAATACAATAATTTTCTCAACACTGGGTTTAGTGAGTAAAACACCAAATAAATGAATATGTAATAAGTATAGAAAAAGTGAAAATTATATCAAGTGAGATAAAAATTTAACCAAATGAGCAAGTAAACATGTTATCGGTAAGCACGATGTCAGATGCAACGGACAATGGCTAAATAAGTTGTCGGTGAGCACAATGCAAGATGAACTAGACGATGGCTACTATGACGATACAACCAAATAAGCAAGTAAATAAGTTATCAGTAAGCTCGATGCCATATGACTTGTATACACACATGATTATCAGTTGCAATTGAATACTAAATAATAATAAAATAATTAGAAACGCATATGTCCCTAAAACGGTTAAAAATAAGTAAAAAGAAGGGGAGTGATTACTCTCCTTAGTAAATAAGCAAAGGCGAGAATGATTAGATAAGCGATGAATCGCTCTTCGGAAATACCGACGAGAAATCCTAGTTACAATAATTTGAGGAAATAAATACGAATCTAAAAACTAGATAGAGATTCGGGAATTGATGGTCGAGTATGTTCTTGCTAAAGTTATATATTACTTTAATTTATTATCAGTTTTATAATCACTTTTATTTAACAAAGGTTTATCATAAATATATGATTTAATTTTATAAAAATCCTTAAATAAATATTTATAAAAGTTTTGGAAACATTATATAAAGTGATTTGCTTTAAATGAGTATTTTAAACTAAAATATGTTTTATGTATTTATGTATATTTTTATCATTAATAAAGATTTCTTTTAAATAAATATTGTAAATAACATATAATAAATAATAATATTTATATAAAATATGATTTTTTTATAAAAATACTTGAACTTATATTTTTAATAGGTGTATTAACAATAAATTTTAAATATATATATATATATGTATGACGTTTAACCAAAGTTCGGAAAATTTATCGGTTAATATGTCGGTTTTAACAAAATAATAATTAATTACAAGTTTTATAAAATTTATAATATTAATTAGATGATTCAATATACTAATATAATTATTAAAACTATTATTTAAAATAATAGATATTATTTTAAATAATAGAGATATAAACGGGGATAAGGGATTCGATCCACGCCCCAGAGATCCAAATCTTAACCCAACCACACGCCAGCCAACTGAGCTGGTGTGTTACATGTTATAAACATCATAATTGTTAAATTATAAATAGAATAGATAAAACCACAAATCAAACATAAACCCTAAAAATTCAATCGCGTAATCCGTTAAGAGTTTGGTTATTTAGTGTTAGGATTTTTTATTAGTGGGTAAAAATGAACACAACGGTATGTTAATTACCTTTAAATATGATTAATTGATAGCTTAATTGATCCAAGTCAGGCCGACAGGAAACTCGATTAGAAATGGAACTTTCAGGTCTTCTCAATCAAATTAACATTGAGGGATTTGATTGCGCTGCATTAAGGATTAGATCTGTAGGTTTAATCAAGTTATGGTGTACGTTAGAGGGTGTATTGTTTGACGGGTAGACAGCCTAACGCTATTTCGTTCGACGAGTTGCAGGTTGTTATAAACCAATTAAACATACGGTTTGGTTCGCCGGGTCACACAGGAGGTGTACATAAATTTAATTGAAATATCATCGCTTATATATGGTATAATCGTATATTGATATTGACGGGTTTTTGTTATTATTGAGTACGAAATCAAATTGATTATAATACATTCATTAAGGCGTCGTGTGAGTACGAATTAGACTTGTAGAGAATTTTCTAATATAATTCTATGTTTAGCACGAGAATTATGCATCAAGAAATCAATACGGGTCTTCGGGTTGGTTATAAACGGGTTTGGATCTTAATTATGGGTTTGAGTTAAAGGGTTATAATATAATAATTGCATATTTTGCATTTAAGTCCCTGGACTAAATATGAGGGTACAAATTGGGTTAGAACTTGAGTTTGGGGTTAAAGATGTATTTAAATCAAAGTTAATATGGATAATTAAATAAATATAATAAACTATTATAATAAAATATCAATAACTCAATAAATGGGATATTTTATAAATTAAAATTACCCGAAAATTAAAATGGGTCGGGTATAAATAAGTTAAACGAAAACCAGAGTTGTTACACGCATAACGTCTTTTGAAACCTTGGTTTCAACTCATATTTATGACAATAAACTTTTTGTTAGTTTTGCATTATTATCAAGTTTGACTTCAAAAGTCAAACAATGAAGTTCAAGACTTTTTCTTTTACTTTCTTGTTCTCCTTCCGAATATGTTATAGTTTATTTTTTTTTTCCTGCGTGTTTAGGTCGTTTAGAACTTGATGCTACATTAAAAAATCAATTTGACACTAGTGTTAGTTCATCAAAATGAACTTGACTCGTTTATGAACTTATTCGGTTCGGTTTAGTTATTTTTTTTTCCAACAATAAAAAGCTAAATCTTTTCATCACATCAACTCAAAAATAATATTTTTAACAAGTCGGAAACGAACCCAAAAATTTGAGTTCGGGTTCGACCGGAAACCAATCACTCGCCTAAACTCGTTTTGGGCCCGTTTGGGAATTTTCTTGAAACAGGACCGACTTAACGACATGACTAAGAACTAGTATAACCCAAATTTGTATAAATAACTACAATTAACCTACTTGAAAACTTTACGACGGAAACTCTAAAAATACAATTATAGAGTAAATATATATAATTGTCTTTAAAGGTTTAAAACATTAAGCCATGAACCGACTCTTCAAAGTCTTCATTTTCGTTCATTTTCTTGAATCCTATATTGAACCCAGAAATATTTTCTATGGCCGCTCATCGATCTGAACTCATCCAGTTTAGCTCGCTTAAACGCCTAATTTTATTTATGTGTCCTCTTAAATTTATCAAGTGAGTTTTCATAACCCTTTTTCATCTTTTAACATTTTGGGTTGTAACCCTTGCAAATTTTCATTGTTATTTCATATTCATGTTATAAACTAAAATTCACATATGTGTCTTGTATGCAATTGTTTCATATTATATTGCGTGTAAATTGTGTGATTACGTGCTAGTTGTTTACAGTTTTTTTGTAGGTCGAAGAGACTCATATACATACACATACTCATAGTGGAAAGGTCTTACGGGACGTACCTGTACTGTCTAATTCTTCAACTTATGTTGAAACACATGGTGGTCATCATCTAAGACTTCTGGTAGCGTGGTGTTCCTTAGTAGTCTTGGCTTATGTCAAGTGAACGGGAACATCGTGTATTTATTTTATTTTTCTTTCTCATTGAGATGTTACATCTTGACTTGTGAATTTTCTATTTTTCATATTATATGCATATGCAAAAAACTTTATGAATTCTCACTAACTTTATTATTGATAAAATATATTATTTTAAATATTCTGCAGATTGAAGTTTAATTTGAGGATTGAAGACTAGATAGTTGGACTTTTAGGTTATTAGAAACATATAATGAAATTCAATTTTTCTTGTATTGTTATTTGATTCATGCCAGATTGTGTACTTGTGATTTAACGAAATGAAGTAATTATATTTGTCACATTAATGGTGCCATAAGCTTGTGAGCAATCTGAATGTGCCGCCCTAGCATATTTTGCTTAAAGTCGGGGTGCTACATTTTAACTTTAAAGGTTTTGGGGTCGTATTCAGACTTAAGAAAGAAAGAAAGAAACAAAAGTCTTATGCTAAATATGAAATGGTAACTGTTAATGGACATTCAATTCTACATGATAGTCTGATGTTATGGATAGAAATTCTTGGGCATGAACACAATAAAGAACTAAAAGCATATACTGTATTTAGGGCACGTGTTGTGTAAGGCCCCGCGTATCCTAATTTGGCGTTGGATTTACTCATAAACATAGTTCTAAATATCATAGTTAATTAAAACCTTTCGTAGAATAAATAAATGCCAACCATTCATTACATAAGTCTTAAAATTTAAACAATATAAAACATGTCTTTAAGTTCAAACATTAAAAATTAAGTCTTCAGATGCCAGCTTATTTATTCTTCTGTCATGTGACCCTCCTCAAACCAGCTGTCTCATCCTACTCACCTACATGCATACTAAAAGTCAGCTATGCTGAGTGAGTTCTATTTAATCAGGCAATAAACAATACATTCACATACTTACTTATAGGTATCTGAAGATACATATTACTTACTTAACATGTTCGTCTTTATTTCGTACATACATAAGTATATACTTTCATTCTTTCTTTCATATTTTAATCTTACCTTACATATATACTTATATGTTTTAAAGAGTCTTTCGCCCTATAACTTCACAGATATTATTAGAGTCTGCCAGCATCCTTCACATATATTACTAGGGTCTGCCACCCTCCTTCATAGATATTAGGGTCTGCCACCCTTCTTCACAGATATTGTTAGGGTCTGCCACCCTTATCTACAGATATTGTTAGGTTCTGCCACCCATCTTCACAGATATTATTACGGTCTGCCACCCTTTTACCTTCAATTCATACATACATTCCTTTTCTTTTATATTATTATATACATACTCTTAATCTTTTCTTCTTCATTTATATATCATACATATAACATACATAAACATTAATGTAACATACACTTACCACTTAAGGTAAGTGTGTTATCTAATCATATTGAGTATGCACAAAGCCCGGAAAACATAACAAGAAAATGGGGCTAGAAACTCACCTGGGTCCGATTCCCTTCAGAGTTAATGGTAACTCTTTTCCTTAATTGGGTGTGGCTAACTTTATAACAATTACATGTATCAATTAACTAGCCATATCCATATCATATTTCTAGGTTATTGTAACCCCTAGCTACAGGGGTCCAGGGGCAATGCCACTGCCAGCGGGGTTCTATGGGCGGCAGCCCCTAGCGAGGTCCAAGGGGCAGCGCCCTGGATGGGGTTAAGCTGAAGTTCAATTATTTAATCAAATCAATCTTCATTTTAAATGTTTTTCATTGTTAATTATTTACTTATTCTTATCTTAACCATCATATAAGTCCATATCTATCATTTACGTATGTATACGTTGTTTATCTTTCGTTTATTTTGTAAAATCATTTCAAGTCCGTATAAGTTTACTATTGGCGTATAAGTCACTATGGGCGTGTAAGTAAATCCAGCATATAAGTCCTTCTTCCAACGTGTAAGTCATCCAGTGTATGCGTAGTTCCCAACGTATAAGGCATGCATACATATACGACACATGCATGCATACATACTATATACTTATACGTCATTACATATACATATACGCTATATACATATACGGGCATTACATATATGTTATATACTTATGCGTTTCCATACTTACACGTTACATACATATGCGCTACTAGACTTATACGCTTCAACTTATACGGCGTATAAGTGCAGGTCGCCCCCTTTTTCACGCGTTTTGATGTTTTTCTTCGATTCTGGGGCCGACAGCCACCGTTTACCACCATGGTTAGTCGGGGTCTGCTCTTTTATGACCCAGGTAGCTTCGGGGTGTCCAGATCTGAGCTAAGGTGGCCTTTAAACTCGTTTTTTGGTTGATTAACACCCGAATAAAGCTATATCTAGATCCAAACGGCTCATACGGCATCACGGGGCTGCGGTGTCGGGTTCTAATATGTTGGGTTAGCTGAGATAAATGATTTTTACCTTCGGTTGGTCTTGGATCATTGAATGGATTAGTGTAGACAGTGTTTGGCTTAAGTGTGTGTTTTTGATGGTGTAGGCTATGGTGTAAAATGGATGGAGATGGAAAGGATTAGGGTTTAATGGGTATTTATACGCCTTAAGCCATGGAACTTAGACTCATCTTTTCTTTTTAGTCCATAATTAATTTCATATAATTGGTCTACCATCCTTCTATCTTTATTATTTTATCAATATTAATCTACTATCTCAATTTAATTCTTCTAACGCGAATAATATATTATATTATTATTCTAGAAATTTCAGGATGTTGATTGTGACATCCCACATCGGTTGAGAAAGAGAGCTAAGCCTTCTTTATAAGGAGGTGGATACCTTCCTCATCATAACGCGTTTTGGGCACTTAATGGTAGTGGATAAGAGGAGAATTCCACAGTTAAGCATGCTCCAAGTGGGAGTAGTATGAGGATGGGTGACCACCTGGGCAACCAAAGCAAATCCATGAAGCGATAGTGGTACGTCCCGGCCAAAGCGGACAATATTATGATGCGGGTGGTAGCTGAGCTGTTACAAGATGGTATCAGAGCCGGGGCCGGACCGGTGGTGGATTGTGACATCCCACATCCCTTGGGAAGGAGAACTAAGCCTTCTTTATAAGGAGGTGAATACATTCCCCCATAATAACGCGTTTTGGGCGCTTAATGGTGGTGGATGAAAGGATAATTTCACAGTTAATCGTGCTCAGGTGAGAGTAGTATGAGGATGGGTGACCACCTGGGCAACCGAAAGGAAATTCGTGAGACGATGGTGGTACGTCCCGGCTAAAGAGGACAATATTATAGTGCGGTGGTAGCTGGGTTGTTACATGTTG